>NW_007740914.1:2483-11021 GCF_000696425.1 Galeopterus variegatus | reverse complement strand
TCGTCTCCTTTCACTTCCTGCTGGCCCCGACCCCTCTTCTTGCAGCTGATCTCCTGGTGACAGCTGCACTGCAGGGTGAACCGTGGAGAGATGTGGCCACACCCTGCCCTCCTGCACCGCCTCCCACCTGCCTGCCGCTCCCTGCAGGGCCTCCTGGATGGAGCAAGAGGAAAGCAATTAGGACAGTAAGAGAACGTGACCTTTCTGCTAGTAAAGACGAAGCAGGGCGTTGTCCGCATGAAAGGCGAGGGCTGCTGTGGGGCAGAGCAGTGAGAGTCATTTTAAAGGGGCCCAAGTGTCATGTAACTCAACCAAAGGTGTGGGAGCTTTTATCAATTATTTATCGCTATGTAACAAATTACCACAAACTTAGCTCCTTAAAATAACACACATTTATTATCTCACATATGATATGGGCAGGAATCCAACACAGTAAGGCAGGTTCCTCTGCCTTAGAGTTTCTCACAAGGATTTGTTAGACTGTCCACTATGACTGGGGTCTTATCTGATGGCTGAACTGGGGAAAGGTCTGCTTCCAGCTCAGGTGCTTGTGGCAGGATTCAGTGCCTCGGTGACTGTTAGACTGATGTTTCAACTCCTTACTGGTTGGTGGCAGAGGAGGACCTCAGTTCCTTGCCATGTAGGCCTTTCCGCCTCATCAGAGCTTGAAGGCAGAGAAGCAAAAGACAGAGTCATCCAGGAAGACAGAAGTCATGAGCTCATATGATCACCTTTGCCATATGCAATTGGTTAGAAGCAAGTCCCATGTCCCACCTATTCTCAACTGGAGGTGATGCCACCAGGGCGTGAATACCAGGAGGCAGGATCACTGGGCAGCGTCTTAGAGTGCATCTGCACAGGGATGTTCCTGGTCAGAGACAGCGGGGATAGATAGGACGTAGCGAGGCCTCTGCACTGGACAGGTTCACGTACAAGAGGGACAGTCACTGAACAAGATCATTAGAACCACAGGGCCTGGGTTGGACCAGACGACCTGCAGAGCTGAGCTGTGTTTATCGAAGCATAGTCAGGATACAGGAATCATAGTTATCACTGGGAAGGCTGCTCATGATTTCCGTGTGAACCCAAGGAGGTGTCCTCTCTGAATATTTCCCTGTATTACTTTTCAGACCTCTGAGGTCTCCAAGAAAACGTCATCATTAAAGCGAACTTTTCTTTTCTTTCGTGTGTTGTGCTCCCAGGTGGATCCTGTGCTCCACCATTTCCTCCAGCTTGTTTTCATTCAGGATCCCATAAACTCACTTTTTGTGATTTTTACTTTGTTAGTTTCTTTCCCTGCATCCAGCTTAATCCTTATCAATATTGCTTCTTTTGTATTGGTTACTTGGTCACTTTTATTATGAAGTTGGTGTTTTCTAAATAAACCTTCCTACAACTTTTTGGACCAAATGGGTGAAGGTTCTTTTCCCACAATGAGAAAGGACAGCATTAGTGGGGGCCCTGTAAAGTCACGGATTGGCACAGCTCCTCACCAGGACCAGACATACAGGGACTAGCCCTAGCAATGGCAGCCTACTGGAGTTTATTTATCTCTGGAAGCTCAGTTGTGGCAGGAATCATACCAGCCTTATTAAGGGGAGGTCAGGCCATTGACCCAAGAAGGTTGTGTCTCTGCTACCATTGATTGTCCTTTCCTGAGCCTATTATGCAGGCACTGGGGTGGCCAAGGACAGAGATGGCCGACTGAATGTCTACTGAATGAGTCACCCCTGTGCACCTGGTGATTAGTGCTACTTTTACAGTGGGTAGTTTGTGGTGGCTGTTAATGTGTGATACAAAAGACCCTAACCCTTCGTGTCTACTACATTCCTCCTTCCAAATATTCTTGTTCTTGATCTTCCAATTTTGCTCTTTCCAGTCCCCTGACCAACCAGTTAGTCCATCTGCCACTGCCTATGAGTTTGTGCATGTCCTTACCTCGGGACACTGTTCTCTGTCCGCAAGGAGGATGAGCTGGGGCACCACCTGCCCACTGGCAGGACAGCCCCTCGGCACTGTCTTTGCTCATCCCTGAGTGGGCCACAGTGAGCAGAAGTCCACTGCTGGCTGCAGCAACATACTGACCTGACACAGTCGTGAAACAAGCTCAGAGTTTCTACTCTTATGTCAGTGGGTCATAGGAACTCCCCATAGGGTCACAGGTGAAAGTTGAGGAAGATAGAGGAGCAACAGTGGTAGGTGGCATGAGGGTCTGAGTCATAGGTTTATGCAATAACCTTGGCTACTCCACACGTTCATACTTTAGCCCAGGGGTCCCCAAACATTTCCTGTAAAGGGCCAGATGGTAAATATTTTTTGGCTTTGTGGGCCACGTGGCCTCTATCACAACTTCTCAACTCTATTGTCATAGTGCAAAAGCAGCTACAGGAAATATGTAAATTAATGCATTTATCAGAGCTCACTACCACTTTATTTACAAAAGCAGGCAGAGGGCTAGATCTGGCCCATGGGCTGTAATTTGCTGATCCCCACCCTAGCTTGATCCTGGATGTAGCATTTCCATTTTAGAGTGGATTGCTGCTAGGGTCTGACAGTACCCAATTCATGAAAGACATAAATGACTGTTTGGTCCCTTGGTGCCCCATGGTCAGAATTTCCATCTCTTCCACAGCCCAGCAGCATTCTAGGAACTCTTTGGTAAAAGGTGAATAGCTCTCTGCAGCATATGGCCAGGCCTTGTTGCTCCAGAGAGGCCTAGGGATTTGCACTGTAACTCTTACTGGGTGTTGGTAGTGACACCAGACACCACATGGCAACTTTTCCCACCACACACTCCTCTAGTGATATGATATCTGCTGTGTCAGTTGGACTAAGGAGCAAGACAACTCATACTATGTCCTGGAACTGCTGCAGCATCCTTCTAGTAATGGATCCCACTCGAAACCCGCAGCTTTTCATGTCACCTGATATATATAGGTCAGAGTGATATTATCACAGTGTGGAATAAGCTTCCTCTAAAACCTGGAAAGGGCTACCATATAAGTGGCAGGGGGTACAAGGCGTGATAACCTGCCCTACACTTTTGAGGAGATATTTCAAATTGCCACAGACCACTGGCTGTTTCAAAACTTCACCAATGTGGCAGTTCCTTGAATCTTTGCATAGTTTAACTACCATCTTTGTAGTGCATTTCTGTTACCAAAGCATGCAGAGTACGTTCCAGTTCTTGCTTTCCACATTCTGATAACATGATGTCATCAATATATTGAACCAACATGATGTTTTGTGGAATGCACAAAGGGTCTAGTCCTTTTCTTCTGTGTTATGATAGCGAAAGGAGATGTAACACAGCCCTGGGACAAAATTAAAACGTTATTTGTCTTTTGCGAGTATACTCAGTTTTTGGCCCTCTTTTTCATAGGTATTAAAGAGAATGTATTTAGGCAGATCAATAGGGTTATATCATGTATCAGAAGCTGCATAAATCTGCTCTATTAAATCAATCACATTCAGCACTGTTGCTTTGCCCCCCATGGATTTGTCACCCCTCTTCCCCTGGGTGACGGAGCCACAAAGGATTACTCAAAGCCCATCTCTTCTGAGCAGTGAGAAGCCCGGAAGTGGTTAATCTCCCAGAACCCTCAAGAGTGAGGCTTCCTTCCATTTGGGAAATTAACAACAAATTGGGGTTTCTCTTCCTGCATTTATTTTCCAGCCCAGGAAGTTACAGGTAGAGACATAGGTGGGCTTAAAGTTTTAACAAGTTTAACCATAGAAGCTGGTAACATTCAGTAACAACAGGTCAGATGACATTCCATTCAGGCAAGTGGTCCACCAACAAAAGCTTGATCTTAGCAAACATTCCTTCTCGCAGCCATTTCCCAGGATATTTACATGTCAATCAGTAGCCTGTCTGTCTCTGAGCCAGCAACCTTGCTGTGTTGCAACTCTTTATCTTACAACAGAGACTCACTAGCCTGGGGAAAATTTCCTGTTTTTAGTAAGGCCCATATTTGAAACTGCAAGGCTTCGGAAAACCAGGCCCTGTGAAGTACATTTGCTTTAGGCATACTTTACACAGCACAGCTACTGAAATTGGGGCTAACTATTGGTTAAGTTTTCAGTAGTCCACCATCATTTGTCATCATCCATCCAATTTCTGCAGGAACCAGACTGGTGAATTAAAGAGTTGTATGATGGGATCACAGCCCTGCATCTTTTATTTCTTTGAGGGTGACATTAATCCCTTTCATTATCCCTAAGATATATTATTGTTTTTAAATTTGAACTGGATTGAGATTAGAGGCTATGTTAGGGACTTACACTTGGTCTTTCTTACTACAAAGTTCTTACTCCAGAGGTCAAATAACTAATGTGAGCGTTCTGCCAGGTATAAAATATGTCCATTCCAATTATATATTTGGAAAAAAAAAACTGGGAATTCCCTTTATTCAGTGTGTGGATATCTCAGTACATGGCCACTGATCCATTTATACAAGGAGGCAAGGAGTTTCTACTGTGCACTCATGCCATAGTGATGCAGGGTACTTCATCAGGGACCTGGGCTCTCCTTCAATTGATGCATTTATTGTTCTCTGGTCTAAGAACTGGCTCAGGTCTGAAAACTGGGCAAAAGATTGTAACTTCCTATTGGGGCAATTAAGCTTTGTCTTCAGTCCATTTATTCTTCATCTACTGATTATAATATTAAACAGCACTCATATACTTTGCCCAGCAGTCTTGCCTGTGTGAACACCCTGGTCTATCAGTCATTTCCACAAATCACTTGCAATCAGGACTTCCTGGCTTCCCTTCTAACATTGCTGGCTGTTTTGGCAATTTTGCTTACTTTGCTTCTGCCTTGCTGCCTCCTGGCCTCTCGCTTTCTGGGATCCTATTATCCCCATTACTGCTACAGAGCCAAGTTCTATAATGTCATCTCCCAGAATCATCTGCCTACCAAAGACAGACACAATGAGGTTAATACCACGTTCACCTGCTCATTACTTATTGCCTGATAAATAGTGTCCTTTTGTCCCTTCCAAGAGAATAGCCACCTGCTGGGGTTTCCTGTTTTATAGAGCATGTCTATTCTAGCACGCTCACTGCTCTGAGCCTTTGATCCCTTTCTGTAGAATCTGCCACAGCAGATATGACATCTTTACTTCATTTAATGAAAGCCATCACTTTTTCTTAGAACAGCTTTATTGAAATTAAATTTGCATATATTATCCAACCATTTAAACTCAGTAGTATTTAGTGTAATCATAGAATAGTGCAGCCATCATTACGAACACTTTTAGACATTTTCTTCACTCCAAAAACATTTTTAGAACATTTTCATCACCCCAAATCCGTTTATTCCTAAGTAGTCATTCCCAATTTCTCTCAAACACCTCCTCAGTACTAGTCAACAAGGAATCTAGTTTCTGTCTCTGTAGATCTATTTATTATGGACATTTCATATATATGAAATAATACAATGTTTGGTGTTTTTTGACTTTTTTCACATAGAATATTTTGAAGTTTCATCCATGTTGTAGCACGTGTCAGTACTTTATTCCTTTTTATGGCCAAATAACATTCCACTGCATGGATTTACCACCTTTTATTTATCCATACATGTACTCATGGACATTTGAGTTGTTTCCACTCTTTTGCTATTATGAATAATGCTGCTTGAACATTATTTACAAGTTTTTGCATGAATATATGTTTTTATTTCTTTTGGGTACATACCTAGGAATGAAATTTCTGGGTCAAATAGTAACTCTGTGTTCAAACCTTGCAATCCTGGCAGACTGTTTTTCAAGAGGCTGCCCTATTTTTCATTCTTACCAGCAGTGTGCAAGGCTTTCAATTTCCAAACATCCTCACTAGTACTTATTAGTATCTTTCTTTTTGATTTTGGCCATCCCAGTGAGTGTGAAGTGGTATCTCATTGTGGTTTTGATTGGCATTTCCCTGATGACTAATAGTGTCAAACATCTTTTCATGTGCTTATTGGCCATCTAAATATCTTCTATGGGGAAATGTCTATTTGGCCTTTGTTGATTTTATAATTGGGTTATTTGTCTTTTTATTATTGAGTTGTAAGTGTTCTTTATGTTTTCCATATACTAGTTGTTTGTCAAATATAAAATTTCCCAGTAATATCTCCCTGCCTAGGGTTGTAATTTCATTTTTTTGATGATGTGTTTTAAAACACAAAAGTTAAAATATTTGGTAATGTCCATTTTATCTGTTTGTTCTTTTGTTACTTGTGTTTTGGATGTCATTTTTTAAAAAATTATTTTTTTAACATTTATTTGTACATAGTTGTGGGGTACAGCATGTTGTTTCAATACATGCATGTACTGCACAATGGTTCACTCAGGGTAGACAGCGTAGTTTTGTGCCCATTCGTCCACCATTTTTCCTCCACCCTCCTCCCGCCTCTGGTAACAACTTTTCTACTATTTCTATGAGAACCACGTAAAAAAAAAAAAAAAAAAAAAAAAAAAAAACCAAAGCAAACATTTCTTAATCTAAGACCATGAAGCTTTTTGCATATATTTTCTTCTAAGAGTTTTACAGTTTTAGCACTTGCATTTAGGTCTTTGATCCATGTTAAGATATTTTTTGTATATAGTGTCAGGTAAAGTCAAACTTCTTTCTATTACATGTAGATGCATCAGTGCAGTTTCTTTTTTTACCCAACCATTAACCATTTTATTATGTTTGTTTTTGGCAGATGGCCAATAGGGGGATCTGAACCTTTAATCTCATTTTATTTTATTTAAAAAAATATTTAATTGACAAAGATTAGTTATATTCAAGGTATATACAAGGTGATGCTTTGACATACTTCTACCTTGTGTAATGATTACCATAATCAAATTGACACCATCACTACCCATTCTGTACATTAGATCCCAGAACTTGTTCAACTTATAACTGAGAGTTTACTGTTTGACCCCTCTCTCCCCATGTCCCCCACCTCTAACCTCTGGCAGCCACAATAAGTTCCCATTTTCTTAGATTGCACATATAAATGAGATCATACAGTATTTATCTTTCTGTGTCTGGCTTATTTCACTTAGTCCTTCAGGTTCATCCACACTGTCATAAATGGCAGGATTCCCTTTTCTATGGCTGAGTAATATTCCATTGTGTAGACATTCATTTTTCAGTATCCATGGGGATTGATTCCAGGATCCCCTGCAGATACCAAAATCCACAGATGCTTAAGTCCCTGATATAAAAAAAAGCATAGTATTTTCATATAACCTGTGCACATCTTCCTGTAAAATTTTAACCATCTCTAGATCACTTATCACACCTAATACAATTCCTGCACATTACTTTATTTGTGTGGAGTCTGTGTAGCACTTATGATGTTGCAGGAGAGGGTCTGGGGAGGCCCAATAGCTGGCCTCAACCCACCCCATCCTCTTAGTAGGTTCTTGATTCCACCACAGGAAAGAATTCAAGAGTGGAGTCACAATAGGAAGTGAGAACAGGGTGAATGTAAGGAATAAGAGATACAGATTACACAGAGGGAGTGTGGCCTAGCTCCAGAGAGTGAGCGGGGCCCACACCAATTTAATACAAAAGTAAGAAATACACACTGAAAATTCAGTACAGAGTTCAGGCTGGTTCAGGAGAGTGAACAGCACCTGCTAAAAGTAAGTTTAACACAAAAGTAAAGCGCACACACCTCACCAGCAAAGCATGGTTTGGTCCCAGGAAAGTGAGCAACAACCCCACCTTCTGCTGGGATTTGGCTTTTATAGTTTTGCTATCTGATGAATATTCAATTAAGGGGGTGGTCCCCTTTCATGTAAGATAGTCTTGCACATGCTCAGTTGGTCTCCTTTTAGGGTATGTTCTTTGGTCAAATTCTACCTCATGCACCAGACATATTCAAGAATATTCTCTGCTCTTCAGAACTCAGTAATTTATAAGGAAAAGGGGTTTATTTGGCTTATGATTCTGGGACAGCTGCATCTGGCACAGGCCTCAGGCTGCTTCTACTCATGGCAGAAAGCGGCAGGCAGCCAGCAGCCGGCGGGTACAAGCAGATCGCATGGCGAGAAGAAGCGAGAGAGAGAGAGAGGAGGTGCCAGGGTGTTTTAAAACAGCCAGCTCTTGCCAGAGCTAAAAGAGTGAGAACTCTTTCATTAACCCCCCTCCTCCAGGGAGACCATTAATCCTTTTATGAGGGATCTGGCCCCATGACTCAAAACAGCTTCCAGCACTGCCACATTGGGGATCAGATTTCCATGAGTTTTGTAGGGGACAACACATCTGAACTCCATCATTTATAAACTCCATTTCACATATAGTGTATATTACATCTCAGACCTTTGCAACTTTAGAAGATTTTGATCTTTTATGTATCTTTCATGTCTTAGGTAACTTTGTGATCACGTGGAATACATTTACAATAACTGTTCTAATGTCAATGTGTGCTAATTCGAACATCTGTGTCAGTTCTTGATTAGTTCAGACTGATTGCTTCTCTCTGCCTTATAAGTTGTAATTTTTTGGGTTTTCATTGCATGCTTGGCATGCTTGTTTTTTTATTTGATGCCA
>NW_007740914.1:0-456 GCF_000696425.1 Galeopterus variegatus | reverse complement strand
CTTTTTGCCTCCAAGGAGCTCAGAGTCTGGCAAGAGACACAAGGTTAAAGAGCTAATAATACACTTAAGATGTTAACCAGATTCTTCCGTCATGTTAATGCAAATATCTTGTGAGTTTGTTACTTGCTTTTTATTTTGTTTATGTTGATTTTTTCTTTTATAAATTTTTACTTATTATTAGCATATTCATTCTTACAAACCATGTCATTTCTTTATGCCTTTTGTCTGAGCTATCACTTCCCAAACCCCCTCCCTCCCTTCCCCTCATCTCAAGTATCCTTAGGTTTGTTTTATTTTTCTGAAAGTTCAGTGTATTGTGGTCTTTTCTTTCCTTCCTTCATTCCTTCCCTCCTGCATGAGTGAGAACATGCAGTATTTCTCTTTCTTTGTCTGGATTATTTCAGTTAACATAATTTTCTCCAGACTCATCCATATTGCTGCAAATGGCAGAATTTC
>NW_007740913.1:10019-27756 GCF_000696425.1 Galeopterus variegatus | reverse complement strand
CGTACATTTTCGGAAGCCATCCATGTGCTCTGATGAATAGCTCCATAATCTGTGAAATTGAGCCCTATGGTGTCCTGAGGGTTTAACTAGATGATGCACTGTGAAATATCAATGTATGTATTTCTATGTATGTTTATACATGAATAGAAAAGTGTACTAGTTCCCCTTTTATGAGCTCTTAGAACAAATATTTTTTGTGAGATATTACTATCCACATATAATTTTCAACTAAAATCATCAGTATTTACTCTACATCTGCCAGTTACCTCATTGGATACTCTGGGTTTTCACATTTTTTTTTCACCAAAAACAAGTATACTATTCTATTTATTTGTAGCATTAAAATGCTGCATAAAGAAATTATAAATAACCTTAGCACCTTTAGCTGGGTCTCTCTGAGATCAGTTTGTGTTCATTTCCTAGAATTGCTGTAACAATTTACTAAATATTTGATGGCTTAAAATAACAGCAATGTATTCTCTGTCATCACTGGGCCTAGATCAGGGTGTTGGAAGGCCAAGCTTCCTCCGGAGAATGTTAGGGAGAATCTGTTTCTTGACCCTTCCAGCTTCTGGTGTGTCCAGTCTTTCCTTGCCTGTGGCCACATCACTGAAGTCTCTTCCTCTGTGTTTCCATTGCCTTCTCCTCTTCTGTCTGTATTAAATCTCCCTCAGTCTCTCTCTTCTTACAACACTTGTGTTTTTATTTGGAACACATGGGATAATTCAGAACTATTTCACCTCTTAACTCTCTTAATTTATATCTGCAAAAGCCCTTTTCCTGTAAACTTTAACATTCACAGCATCATGAAATAGGTTGAGATAGTTCAGGGACTAACTCTAGTGTATTTCTCTCTCTCTCTCTCTCTCTCTCTCTCATTCTCTCTCTCTCTCTCTCTCTCTCTCTCTCTCTCTCTCTCTCTCTCTCTCTCTCTCTCTCTCTCTCTCGATCACTTCCCTAATTGTATCTAGGGCTAACTAATTCCAGGCTCAGAGGTGACCAAATAGGAAGATCTTTCTCAGAGTTTGCCTAAAGACCTGCTCTTTCATCAACTGTTAAGCAGAAGGAAGGACACAACCAAAGAAAACCTTAGCAATACTGGGAGAAGCTTACTCCGTGGAAAACAGTTATGGGCTACTATTCTTTAGACCTCTAACTGTCATCAGGGTCCTGTGACCCACAGTCCTCATGGAGAATACATGTAGCCTCTGGCTCAAATAGAACCCACATTTGCCTGTCATTTTAACCTTTGCACTCACTGTGGACCAAACACTTGTTGAGGTGGTGAGAGATTTAACCAAATTGTCCAAATTTGGAAATGATTATAATTTTGGTTGTATTTTTATTAGTGAAGTTTATAAGGCATTTTGAAATATGTTGAATAATTTCCTATGAGATTCATTTTTCGGAGCATATGTTAGCTCAGAAGATGTGAGGAATTTCTAAATTATAAATATAATGTGAAATTCTCTCTATGATTTGGGACACAAAATCAAGTGTTTGCCTATCTGTGTCTCATCTGCCCTCAGTTACTGCTGAGGATTGTTTGAAAAATCTACTTTCCCTCATACTTATTGCATCTGTCCCCTTGGGGGCAAGTTTCAGGTACACAAAAAGTGCTCTTTCTAACTTCTGTTGGGAAGCAGCGACTGGGGCCTCTTGAGGCACTTCCTGCTCAGAAGGTCGGATAGTCTGCTTGGGCTGCCACACTAAAATCCCTGGGCTAGATGTCTAAGAGACAGAAGTTTACTTTTTCATAATTTTTGAGGTTGGGAAGTCCAAGGTCAAGGCTGAACAAGTTTTGCTTTCTGGTAAGAAAGATTGCAGACAGCAACCTCAGCACAACTTCAGCTAGCCTTTGCTCAATGCCTGCTGGTGGAAGACAGTTGGGAGAGTGGAGGAAGCACTTTCTCTTCATCAAAGGACGTTCCACCTATTGGATCAGTGCCCCACATTTATGACTTCACTTAACCTATGTTACTTATAATTACTTAGTTACTTAATTATAATATTTTATGTACTTTATTACTTAATTACTTATAATTCCTTATAGGCCCTGTCTCCAAACACAGCCAACTCAGTGGTTTAGGTTTCAACATATAAAATTGAAGACCATGATTCAGTCCATAGCATTTAGGTATTGGGGGACTCAGACTAGGAAGTGGGCAGAAGGGCAAAGCCAGGCTTGCAGCCTCAGAGCACAGAACACAGAACAAGATTCCCACAGCTCAGCTCTCTGGCAGATCCTCCCAAGTGTTCAGAGTCACACAGGAGACCCTTTTGTGTCCTTAGCAGCTTCCTGTTGTTAATGTGACAGAATCACTCTTACTTACCCAGATTTTTTAGGATTAGGGCTCTCTCTTTTGCTTATTGCAGGGTTTGTTTGCCACCTACCAGCAGCTTTTTGACATAGCAACTTGCAAGATTTTCATGTTTGGCTCCTGAGTCTTGACTGTGAATATTTTCACCCACATTCATGAAGCTGATCTTACTTTGTCCATTGTCAGCCAGATTACAGAGGGAACAAAAGGAACTTCTCTCCCAATAAATTGTCCATCTAGTTCAGGACAATAAACTGACAGGTCACGTGGAATCCAGAGCAGATATTGGTTCTGTGATCCACATGAGATTCCAATGATGTGATTTTAGAAAAGGGAAGATGGGCCATGAGGGACCCTACAGGACATAACAGCAGGGATAAGAAGCTGAGGACTTGGGATCTAGATCTGTCAACCCAGGCTCATTTCTCTCATCGGGAAACCCAGAGCAGCTCTGAGAACCAGATCATCTGCACCAGCGGGAAAGCACCTGGTGCCACCCAGGCTTCTGGTTTAAAAGTTGGTGAGGTTCTGTTTGTGACTATAACACTTAGAGTAACCAAGTGTAATCATTTAGATCAGCACTGATGAAAAGGATTTTCTAAAATGACAAAAATGCTTGTATCTGTGCTGTCCAACAGGGTAGTGATTAGCCACATTTGCCTATTGAGTACTTGAGAACTAAATTTTGTATTTTATTAATTCTAATTTACATTTGTGTAGCTATGTGCTACTGTTGATTACCATGTGAGAGGGTGCGGTTTCAGAGAGCAGTAAGCAGCAATATCACCAGCACAAACAAGCTGCTAAATGTAAAGCACAGAGTATGTCCCTCAGCCACTGCACCAAGTGGGGAAAAGGTGTGTGGTCAAAGGAGATGTAGCGTGTTGGTGTATCTTTGGAATTTGCCCTGGTTGGTGCTGGCAGGTGATGGAGATTTTCTCTCTTGGAGACACTGAGAAGGAAGCTAGAGCTTGGGGCCCACAATGTTGCCACTAGAATCTAAGCTCGGAAAAAACATGAATGTTGCCCAGTGGTAAAGTCATCCTACCCCATATTCTTCAAGGCAAAGTCGTGCTGTCTGATCAAGTGGGCACTGAATGCTGTGCTTACTGAGGCACAGTCTCAATCTCAGTCTCAGGGGACCTATGAATTCTGACACATGGACCTCCTATGTTCCCTTCCTCAAGTGGAGTCAGAGCACCGGGACCCAGAGGGGAAGAGCCCCATATCCAGGGTCTTGTGATACACTTGCCTCAGGTTAATCCAATTCCAGAATCAGTGAGTGACAAATGATAAAGGGCATGAGCAGCAGGGGATCTTTGGAGAACATGCATTATGATATCATCACCTGTGAAATAATTCTGTAAACTGAATGACTAAATTGTGTGCCAAAAGTTATTGTTAAATGAATAAATTCATGCACTGGAAATAAAGCCAAGTAAATTAACTTAATTGCTCTTATTAAAAAATCATGGCAGTAGGACACTGATCCTATAATCAAGAATTAAGATAATACAAAGAATTATTTTCAGATTGCTTTCTGAATTTTGAGGGTGGATGTAGAAGGAAAGAGTTAAAATCTCTGATAAACTCTAAATAATATTCATTCTCAGGGTGATCCACCTGTATTCCATATATCAAACAAAATATGAAAAGATATGAAACTACCTCGGTTGATATACTTGTGGCTGTACTGCATGGTATGTATTCCTAGAATATGCATTTTTTTTCCAAATTTTCCATTTCTAATATCACTAATCAATGATTGTATCTTTTGATCTTTATGGAAAGCAAAAATGTAAGAGTGGATGAAGACTTTCCAGACTATACGGCTAGTCTGATTTAGGGCCTCTGGAGAAAATAAAATAGATATTTGCAGATGTCATAGAAGGTTAAGAGAATCAGACAACCACAACTTGAATAAGAGAATAAACTTACAACACTGATATGGTAGAAGTATATCAAACTTGGGGAAAAGCTGTGTTTAGGGGAAGCCAGGGAATAGAAACCCAAACTGGGATAAACTTAGCCCATGGACCACATAGAGAAGATGCAGAAAAAAACAGAAAGTCAGCATCAGATTTAGTTGAATAAATTTGGAGGTTCTGAATAGAGGATGCTTATATAAGATTTAAACTTTTTCCATTATGTGTGTTTCTTATATTGCAGATAGTTTTCATTATTAAGATCATGAGTATGTAGAATGATCAGCTTGTGGTGACCTGAGTTTTTAACTAGAGAGATTGTGTGAAGGATTTATTCAAGCCAAAGACCAGCCTCTCCATGGGAGATGACACTCTCTATGACCCAGTGAGACCTGCGATGAGGCTGTGATTTGGGCAAGGAAGACAGTGGCTGGGCAGGGCTGTGCTCTGGGTGTGTGAAGGACATGGGGCCTTTCTTCAAGATCAGTGATGTGAGGGTCCTCGGGGGAGAGTGTCATGTGGAGCCATCTGTAAGCTGCCTCAGGGATGTATTTAAGCATATGTCACCTGAATCAATGATGGAAATATCATCCTCAGTTCTTGTTCTCAGTTGTATCACACAGTGGATGGAAATAGCCATCATAGATCTCATCCTGAAAATTTCTCATTTGTAAAAATATTCCTATACTATGAATGTAAAGCACCAGGAGATGGAGGATCTATCTCAACCAGTCCATCCTAGGTGGGTCAACCTTCTGGAACTGTGTCTTTAGTCTGAGTGAGCAGAATCAGAACAAAGACTCATGTTTATACCTTAGCCTAATCAGTAAAATATCCCATGTATCTCTATGCAAAAGACCCCAGGTTGCAGGCACCAGTATACGAATTTCAGCCAAAGTTTCCTATGGGAGAGAGTCTCAGTTTGCCCACAGCCTGGTTATACTTAGATGCCTGGGGAAGGTACAACCATGGGCTCATGATGGGCAGAACCCAGGATTTGGCGATGAACACATGGGGCTCAGTCGGACCTCTGAGTTTCCAACCACCAGACCTCTGAGGTTCCAACCATGATTTATGGGAATTAATATAGAAAGAGAAAAAAAGTCATAGTGTTGTGATTTTTAATTTGGTGTTGAGAGATATGTCTTCTGCCAACTTTTTGTCCTGAATGTAGCTACTGGTATACAGCTAACTGAAGCCACTGCTTTTACCTATCCTTTTACTCATTGACAGACTGTGTCTACAATTCTTGAGAAGTGTCTTTTTTCGTGTCTGGCAATGGATCACAACCCTCAGTGTCGCGCCCGTACCGGACCGGACCGACAACGGGATCGCAACCCTCGGTGTTGTGCCCGCACCTTGCTCAGCCAGTGAGAGGGAACCGGTCTGTATGTGGGATCCGAACCCTCGGCGGGAGCACCACTGCACTCCCAAGCGGTGCACTGTAGCAGTGCGCCACCAGGCCAGCCCCGACCATACACTGCTTTTAACTATTCTTTTATTCATTGACAGACTGTGTCTACAATTCTTGAGAAGCTGGGAAGCTAGACCACACCAATTCTATATCTGAAGCCTGAAGGTAACTGTAGATATGAGCAAATATGAGTCTGATCTTCACAATTCCAAAGCCATGGCCACAGGCCTGTAGAAAACCCGAAGGATTTGAATTTTCTCCAATAATTTCCTCAATAAGAGACAAGTTGATCTGTGTTCTCTGGATGCCCATCAATGACTAGACCACACTCTAAGGACTTAGTCAACATTCCTGTCTTCTATTAGACTGAACCTCTTCCTTACCATTCTTTTTCCCATGCATTTTCTTTCTTTCTTTCTTTTTTTTTTTTTTTTTTTTTTTTTTTTTTTTTTTTTTTTTTTTTTTGCAAGTCCTTTTCCCTGACTTACACTCTGCTTGGGACATTGTATAAGAATAAACTGGTTTTTAAATGAAAGGTCTTTTTAAACAGTATTTTTGCATACTTTCTGTTTCACATTATATTAAAAAAGAAAAAAAAATACATAAAATACTGTCGACAAAACAAGAGAGAAATGTACTTAATTTTATTAAAAGAAAATTTTAACAAAGCTCAATACTAGTTTCATTCTCTTACATATGACTGCTGTACCGTACATCAATAGTAGTTGATATCATACTCATAAATTGGAACAATTGATATTCTAAATATGATAACACTCCCCAAATTGGTTCAATACATTTACAGTCAAATCCAGGTAGAATGTTATTGAAATATGTGTGTGTGTGTGTGTGTGTGTGTGTATTTAATTTTCCAATATACAATGTAGTTGATTTTCATTTTTTAACATTAACTCTTTTTTTCTGTTCTTTTTAAATTTTTTTTATTTTATTTTGTCAATAAACAATGTGATTGATTATTGTGGCCCAGTACTGAAACCTCCCTCCCTCCTTCCCCTTGCCCCACTCTCCCACCAACTTCATATCTGTTTGCTTGTCGTATCAACTTCAAGGAATTGTAATTGCTGTGTCTTCATCCCTCTCTCCCCCAGTTTGTGTATTTATTTATTTATTTTTAGTTTCAGGAAGTAGGACTGGGCACAGACTTCATGAATATGACTCCAAAAGCATGGGCAACCAAAGGAAAAATAAATAAATGGGATTATATCAAACTAAAAAGCTTCTGCATGGCAAAACAAACAATCAACACAGTGAAAAGACAACCAACAGAGTGGGAGAAAATATTTTCAAAATATACAACTGACAAAGGATTAATATCCAGAATATACAATGAACTGAAACAACTTCACAACAAAAAAACAAGTAACTCAATTAAAAAATGGGCAAAAGAGCTAAATAGGCATTTCTCAAAGGAAGGTATACGAATGCCCAACAGACACATGAAAAAATGCTCAACATTGCTCAGCATTCGGGAAACGAAAATCAAAACCACACTGAGTTACCATCTCACCCCAGTTAGGATGGCTAATATCCAAAAGACTGTGAATGATAAATGCTGGCGAGGTTGCGGAGAAAAAAAGAACTCTCATACATTGTTGGTGGGACTGCAAAATGTTGCAGCCTCCATGTAGTTGATTTTCAAGTCCCTTTACCAATTACTCTTTCCCTTTCCCTATTCCTCCTCCCACCCATCATCATCATATCTGTCCACTTGTCTTAACAAGTTCAAGGAACTGTTGTGATTGTTGTGTCTTTTCCCCGCCCCTCCATTTGTTTATTTATTTTATTTATTTATTTTTTATTTTCAGCTCCCATAAATAAATGAGAATAAGTGGTATTGCTCTTTCTGTGACTGACATTTCTCTTAATATAATTTTTCTGAGTCTGTACATGTAGCTGCAAACAGTGGTATTTCATTCTTTTTTATAGCAGAGCAGTATTCCATTGTGTAGATATACCACAGTTTGTTTATCCACTCATCCGATGGTGGACATTTGGGCTGCTACCAACTCCTGGCTATTGTAAATAGTGCTGCAATAAACATTGGAGTACAGGCATACCTTCGACATGATGATTTCCATTCCTCTGGGTATATTCCCAGCAGTAGAGTAGCTGGGTCATATGGTAGATCTACCTGTAATTGTTTGAAGAAACTCCAAACCATTTTCCATAAGGGCTACACTATTTTGCAGTCCCACCAACAGTGTATGAGGATTCCTTTTTCTCTGCAACCTCCCCAGCATTTATCATTCTCAGTCTTTTGGATATTAGCCATCCTAACTGGGGTGAGATGGTATCTCAAAGTGGTTTTGATTTGCATTTCCCAAATGCTGAGTGATGTTGAACATATTTTTCATGTGTCTTTTGGCCATGTCTCCCTTTGAGAAATGCCTATTCAGCTCCTTTGCCCATTTTTCAATTGGGTTATTTTGTTTTATGCTGTAAAGTTTTTTAAGTTCCTTGTACATTCTGGATTTTAATGTTTTGTCAGATGTATATTTTGCAAATATTTAATCCCACTCTGTTGGTTGTCTTTTCACTCTGTTGATTGTTTCTTTTGTTGTGCAAAAGCTTTTTAGTTTGATATGATCTCATTTGTTTATTTTTCCTTTGGTTGCCTGTGCTTTTGGGGTCATATTTACAAAGTCTGTACCCAATCCTACTTCCTGGAATGTTCTCTCTATGTTTTCTTTGAGGAGTTTTATTGTTTCAGAATGTATATTTAATTCTTTCATCCATTTTGAGTTGATTTTGGTATGTGGTGAGATGTATGAGTCTAATTTTATTCTCCTACATATGAATGTCCAATTTTCCCAGCACCACTTGCTGCAGAGGCAGTCTCTTCCCCAGTGTGTAGACTTGCTGCCTTTGTCAAAGATCAGTTGGCTGTAAGTGTGTGGGTTGATTTCTGCATTCTCTATTCTATTCCATTGATCTGTGTGTTTTTATGCTACTACCATGCTGTTTTGGTTATTATAGCTTTGTAGCATAGTTTAAAGTCAGGTAGTGTTATGCCTCCAGATTTATTTTTTTTGTAGAGAGTCATTATCATGAATGATTGTTGAATTTTGTCAAATGCTTTTTCAGCATCTATAGGGATGATCATATGCTCTTTGTCATTGATTTTATTAATGTGGTATATCACATTTATTGATTTGTGTATGTTGAACCAACCTTGCATCCCTGTGATGAATCTCACTTCATCATGGTGTATAATTTTGCACGTGTTGCTGTATTCTGTTAGTTAGTATTTTACTGAGGCTTTTGCATCTATATTCATCAAGCATATTGGCCTGTAGTTTTCTTTTTTTATTGTATCTTTCTCTGGTTTTGGTATTGGGTTGATGTTTGCATCATAGAATAAGTTTGGGAGAATGCTCTCTGTTTCAATCTTTTGGAATAGTTTGTAGAGAATTAGTATAAATTCCTCTTTGTAGGTTTGCTAGAATTCTGTATTGAGCTCATCTGGTCCTGGGCTTTTCTTTGTGGGGAATGTTCTGATAACAGCTTCAATCTCTTTTATTGTTATTGGTTTGTTGTGATTTTCTTTATCTTTTTGGCTCTGTTTTGGTAGTTTGCATGTGTCTAGAAATTTATCCATTTCCTCCAGATTTTCAGATTTGTTGGCATATAGTTTTTATAGCAGTCTCTAATGATTTCATATATTTCTGAGGTATCAGTTGTAAATATCACCTTTTCCACTTCTAATTTTTGTTATTCGGGTCTTCTCTTTTCTTTTTTTACTTAGCCTTGCTAATGGTTTGTCAATTTTATTTATCTTTTCCAAAAACCAACTTTTTGATTCATTGATCTATTGTATCACTTTTTGGGTTTCTATTTTATTAAGTTCTACTCCGATCTTAATTATTTCTTTCTGTTTGTTAACTTTGGGTTTGGAATGTTCTAGTTTTTCTATATCTTTAAGGTGAAGTGTTAGATTGTTTACTTGCCATCTTTTCATTCTTCTGAAGTAAACATTTAATGAGATAAATATCCCCCTTAGTACTGCTTTTGCAGTATCCTGCAGGTTTTAGTATGATGTATCATTATTTTCATTAGTTTCAATACATTTTTTGATTTCCTGTTTAATTTCTTCTTGCAGTCATATGTCATTAAGTAGAATGTTGTTTAATTTCCATGTGTTTGTATAGTTCTAGAGTTTTGTTTGTTATTGATTTCTAATTTTAATCCATTGTGATCTGGAAAAATACATGGAATAATTCCAATCTTTTTGAATTTGTTGGGACTTGATTTTTGATCTAACATATGTGATCTATCCTTGAGAATGTTCCATGTGCTTATGAGAAGAATGAATATTCGGATGTTGTTGGATGGAATGTTCTGCAGATATCTGCCAAGTCCAATTGGTCAAAAATGTTGTTTAGATCTTGTGTTTCTATGTTAATTCTTTGCCTACCTGATCTGTCCAAAATTGAGAGTTGGGTGTTCAGGTATCCTGCTTTTATGGTATTAGTGTCTATCTCATTCTTCGGGTCTAATAGTGATTGCTTTATAAATCTGGCTGCTCCAATTTTGAGTGAGTATGTATTTATGATCGTTATATCTTCTATATGGATAAATCATTTTATCATTATATAGTGGCCTTCCTTGTCTCTTTTTGTGGTTTTTGGTTTAAAGTCTATTTTATGTGATATAAGAATAGCTATTCCAGCTTGTTTTTTATTACTATTTGCATGGTATATCTTTTTCCATCCTTTCATTCTTAGTCCATGTGAGCCTTTACAGGTGAGTTGAGTCTCTTGAAGGCAGCATACGATTGGGTCCACCTTTTTAATCCAGTCAATCAATCTGTGTCTTTTAAGTGGGGAATTTAATCCTTTTACATTAAGAGTTGTTATTGAAAGGTTTTGATTTACTCCTAGTATTTTATTGATTTTTGTTTAAATGCCTTAAATATCTTTTGTTCCTTTCTTTCTGATTTATTATTTGTATTCTGTATTTGTTGGATTTTTGGGGTGGTAAATAAACTTTTTTTCTCTTTATTGTTTGTATTTTTCTTTACTAGTGTGTTTTGTTCTTCCTTGAGTATTTATGGCAGTGGTGGCTGTTTTTCAGGTACCAAACCCAGTGCTTCCTTGAGAATTTCTTGTAAAGCTGGTTACATGGTAGTGAACTCCCACAGTTTTTGTTTGTCTGAGAAATATACTATTTGTCCATCATTTTGTAATGATAGCTTTTCTGGGTAAAGTACTCTTAGCTGGCAATTTTTGTCTTATAGTATTTTGAATATATATCTTCCCATTCTTTTCTGGCTTTTAGTATTTCTGATGAAAAGTCTGATGTTAGTCTGATTCGGACTCCCTTATAGGTGACTTGATGCTTCTCTCTTGCAGCTTTTAAGATTCTCTCTTTGTCTGTGAGTTTTTCCATTTTGACTATAACATGTCTTGGAGAGATCCTTCTTGTATTGAATATGTTTGGGGATCTTTGAGCTTTCTGAATCTGATGATCTATATCTTTCCCTATACCTGGGAAGTTTTCTGCCATTATTTCATCAAGTATGTTTTCAATGTCATTTCCTTTTTCTTCCCCTTCTGGAATACCCATGATTCAGATATTTGAATGCTTAACGTTGTCTGTTATCTCTTTTAGATTTTCTTCCATTTTTTAAATTCATTTTTTTTCTTTTTGGTCCACCTGTGTTATTTCAAACAGGCCATCTTGAAGGTCAGGAATTCTGTCTTCTGCTTGTTCTAACCTGCTAGTTAAACTCTCTGTTCTGTTTTTTATTTCATTGTCTGAATTCTTCAGCTCTACAAGCTCTGCTACATTCTTGTTCAGGACATTGATTTCTTTGTATATTTCTTCTTTCAGGTCCTGTATACTTTTTCTCATTTCATTGTGTTGTCTAACTGAGTTTTCTTGTATCTCGTTTAGTTTCCTTAGAATTGTTTCTCAAAATTCATTGTCAGTCATTTCAAGGACTTCCTGTTCTGTAGGATCTAGTGCTTGAGCATTTTTATTATCCTTTGGTCATGGTGTACTTTCTTGATTTTTCATATTTCTGGTGTCTTTCTTTTGGTGTTTAGTTATTTTGGCAGGGGATTTCATGGTCTTCTTGTTCAACCTTAGTGTCTGGGAAGGATCCTACAGGGACTGCCAATTTGGCATGCCTGCCTTGGTGCCTGTGGGCTGGAGGCTCAGGCCTCTCTGGGCTGTGGGGACTGGCCTGGGCTGGGAGTCCTGTGGTAGTGTTTACTTGCAATGGCATGGGTGGCTTGGGGTGTGTGGGCTCGTTGGTGTTTGGGCCTCACTGGGTGACGTGCACTGACCTGGGCTGGGAGTCCTATGGCAGTGTTTACTTGCAACGGCATGGGTGGCTGGGGGTGTGTGGGCCCGTTGGTGTTTGGGCTTCACTGGGTGACATGCACTGGCCTGGGCTGGGAGTCCTGTGGCAGCATCTACCTGTTCTAGTGTGGGTGGGACAAGGGTATATGGGCCCAGACCCTCTTGGGCCTCTCGTATTTTTGAAATTTAAAGATGTCTCTGACATACATAGGACATTCAAAAAATCAGACATAGCCAAAGTAATCTTGCATGAGATCAACTTTGGAGGACTATTGCTATACAATATAAATCCTATAATAAACAATTGTTAAAATAGTATGTTGTTGGTTAAGGGTAGACAAGTAAGCCTGTGCAAATTGGGAATACAGAAACTTATCCCTATAGAAATAGTCATTTGATTTACAATAAAAGTACCACTGCAATATAGTAGAAAAAATTTAAGCGAATTAATTATACTGAATCATTGTGTATTCATATTATATCAAAATGGAACATGTTAATTTTCTGAGGAAATTTTATGCTGTTTCTCCTAGTGTATGCAAAATTTTATATTACCACCAAGTGGATAAGTTGTATAAGGGTTCCAGTTTCTTCACACTCTAGATAACACATTTAAAAAAAATAATCATTCTAACAGCCATGAGGTAGTATCTTATTGTGTTTTTTTTTTCCTGCATTTCCATAGTGATTAGTGATCCAGCAATCCCAATCTTGGGTTATATTCAAAATAATGCAAATCTAATCTCAAAGTCATATCTGCACCCTCATGCTTACTGCAGCATTATTCATAACCTGAATGCATCCCTTAGCATTCAAGAGAATAGGACCCCTCTTCAACTAAGAGGATGAAACCCCGAGTGTTCTTTTAACAAAATCTCCGTCCCATCAGACTCACCTATGACCAAGTGATCAGACAGGACCAGCTCCTCCCTATTCTCCAAGTGGTACAATTGCTTTAAAACAGCAGAATGGTAGATGGAGAATACAATACACGATCCTTAACTAAATCCTAAGCAGTAAGAAACGTGCCTCAGAAGGCATAGTAGGGACATTCAGGACTCCCAGCCTTCTCCTCTGGTCCCAGCCACAGGAGGAAGAGTTGATGTCAGTGCCCAAGTCCTTTTGCATTAGGGGCTTATCCAGAAGCCCAAGATCATAAAGACAGAGCACTGCTTAGGGACAAGGCATAATTTCTCATATTTTCTGTTCCTGCCACTGAAGTTTCTATCGCATTCTTCAGCTCCCCATCTTTCATTCTGGTCTGCCTAGTTCATGTCTTCAGCTGGTTCTTCTTTACCTGACCAAATTTCTCCATCTCCTCAGTCCATCTCTTCCCCTAAACAACTGTGGGATTTTGATTTGGTTATGTTTAATAGATAAATCAAATTGTGAAGAATTCACATTGTTACAATACTGAGAATTTCAGGCATTGAACATAATATGGCTTTTCGGTGATTATTTGAATAGTATTCTGGAGATGTTGGTGTATTTTGCTATTTTTTTCTAGTTGCTTTGATGCTGTTATAAATGATATGTTTCCTATGTTAATTTTCATTATTTGTTGAAAATATGTAAAAATCTAATCAGCTTTTGTGTATTTACCATAAATCCAATTATTTGGCAATTCTCTTATTAATTCTAATAGTTTCTCTGAAGATTATTTTCTTTCCATAAATTATCGTACTTTTAATTCTTATTTATTTTAACTATTTCCTTTCATCCATAAATTATCATACTTTTAGTTCTTCCTTACCAATCCTGGTTCTTTGCTGTTGAATTTTTTGCCTTACTCTACTGCCCAGAACCTTTATAGGTTTCCACTAATGTGAGTCTGGTCTAATGCTGCTGAGTGTGATATGGTGCCTGAATCTGGATATGCAACTCAGTCTAAAAAAAATCTAGGAATAAGAACTGACATATTTCCAGGAGTTACTTTTGAAAACCTCAAGATTTTCAAGCAGAGCTATGAGGTGAAATCTGAGCAGCCACCACAGCAACTACCTATTGAGGAAGTAGGTGGTATGTGAGAAAGTGCTAATGGTCTCCCAGAGGTTTACATTCCATGTTGAATCACTGAGGAACACCTGATATGCTGCTGCCAGTAATAAAACACCAATTCTTAAGGGTCCTGGCTGCTGATGGTGAGAGTAAGTCTGTCCCAGACCCACTGCCACTGAACCTGGCTGAGGTGCTAGTGGCCCTGGTGGACACACCACAGATGAGGAGCCTGGAAACCTACCCAGGTTTCTGCTGGCATGAGGCTACGGAGCTGCCAACACTCTGACTGGCCCTGCAAGTGAGTGCAGCTATTTGGAGACAAAGGCGGAGAGGCTGGAGAGTCACAATTTCTCCAGTGATATTTGAGATTGAAGATGAGAGAGAAAAGTCACCCATATAATCTCGATCATACCCGTTGTCTCACAATAGAACCAGGACTATTGATCTACATTGAGTTTTCATTGCTGTGCTTGCTGAGGAGAAGTGCCAGGTCATAGAAACCCAACAAGGCTGAGAGAGTCTTCACTGATGTGCAAAACCAGCCTATGTTCCCATTACCTCCGAGCTGGAGGAACAGGAGGCAAAGAATCCGAGCTGGGGCTGCCATGGTTCTCTCTGGGTCTTAACAGAGGCAGATCCTTCCTGGAGATCTTGATATGGACATTGATGTGGGCTTTGGACAATAGGAAGGGCAGGGAAGGACATGCAAAGTGGCTGAGGCTGGCGAGCTGTGTTTCTTGCTATTTAACCCACCTGCCTCCTCTTCTCTGCACTTGAGCAGCCCACACCCACGTGGTCAGGTCAGAAATGTCTGTTGGCTCAGTTTGAGGGTAGAATTTCTCCTCTGTAGTTACAGAATTTAATCCTTGTTTACTCCTGCCTCTTCCATCACCTGGACCCAGTCAGATGGTGTTTTGTACAAGTTTTTTGGGAAGAAAAAGCATCCCGAGGTTTCATTTCTCTTTTTCCCCCAAATGTGCCTTGCCATCTTCCTAGGTGCATTATTTTATCAGGTTGGAATAAGACGTTGATCAGAACTTTGTCGTCCACGTATACCTTTCACTTGCAGTTTGGTGAGGTTTTCTGAAGACCTAGCTGTTAAATGGATCATTAAGTATTTATATTAATGACATCCATTTTGATAAAGTGCATATATCTATATGGGTGGATGTGTAAATACTACATTGGTCAGTTTTTGCACCATAATGGTTGGTAACCAACCACTTAAAAGTCAGTGTCTTCTAACCATATTTGTTTTCATTTTCATTTGAGCAATCATCTGGCTGATTAAGGCACCGTGGTTCTGCTGCAGGGCTGAGCTTGTCCCCAGCCTATGGATTGGTTATCCTGAGGCCAAAGGTGATGGACAGTGCCTAACAAGAGCACAACATTCTCATGGCAGGTGCAGGAGTGAATGACACCCCAAACCTGAGCTGTACAGGCAAAATTAAGTCTCATTATTTCTATCACAGGTGCACATGATTTAGATTTATTCTTTCACCATTGTAATTCCTAACATTTTAAAAACCTTTACTTCACTTAACTTTCAAGGTATTTTATCATTCCATGGAAAAATAATTTTAATTTTCAAACTTTAAAATCTTAAGAAATATATTCAAATGAATTCTGCATGAATTTGAAAATAATGGTGCACTGTAGTACTAGGCATCTATATTATTATTGTTATTAAGAATAATAATCATAAAGATTATAAACAATAATTTATCGTATGTCCACAAATGGCTGGAAGAGTGGTGCTCAAATGTTCTCATCACAAGGAAATGATAAATTTTTGCAATGATGAATCGTATGTCCACAAATGGCTGGAAGAGTGGTGCTCAAATGTTCTCATCACAAGGAAATGATAAATTTTTGCAATGATGAATTTGCTAAATACTCTAATTTGATCATTACATATTATATACATATATTGAAATATAACTCTGTACCCCATAAATATGTACAATCAATAGGTTTCAATTAAAAAATAAATAAATTCCTTAAAAAATAATCTTGGGTGTGTTTTCAACATGTGGTTTATACTGAATTTTTCTCAAATATCCTCCAAGGAAGGAATAAATAAACCTCTTTAGCTGAAGTATACGTCCCCTACAACATAGCTTCCTAAACCTTGTACAGATCCCCTGTTATCTTGTTAAAATGTAGATGGTCACTCAGCAGGTCTAAGGTTGATCTGCTGCTTTGCATTTGTAACGTGATCTCAGTGATGCTGGTGATGCTGCTGGACATGCTTTGATTATCAAGTATTTTTATATTGAGGAAAAAGAATGTTACATCCCTGTTTCGGATTTGGGGGAGGTCAAAATGGCTTTTTGTTTGTCTAACAATTGTTATACATTCCATGCAATTTCCTCATTTCTCTGTTTACTCTATGACTTAAAGTTTTCTTGCTATGATCCCACACTTGCTATTAATACTGGGAAGAATGTCCAAGTGTATTCTAGCTCCATCCTTGTTAGGCAAAATTCTGAGGTTTTGGGAAATAGTGACAACACTGGCATGATAACTGTCAAGTACTGTCCTCATCACTTCCAGAAGCACAAATCTAAGAACCTTTCTTCCATTTGTGTTTTCTGTAGAGTTACTCAATGAGGGGATGTCCATGAGATTAGGAAATCAGAAGAGGAGGTTTCAGTTTTTTCCGCCAGCACCTATGTAGACACGTGGACAGAGGTGAGGACTGGAGGGTCACCTGGTGAGGTGCTGCAGGCAACGGAGAGTATCAGCACCCCACCACTGGGATTCCCAGTCAGTTCTGAGGACCACATGGTTACGCAGCCTGTGCCTTCTGTGGCAGACTTGCTCTGGTTTGTAGAGTAGCACCAGAGAATCCCCTATTCCTGGTATCTGCTTCCCTCACCATCACACTCAAGTCTTTGAAAAGCTGTAGTGTCTACTCTAATTCTCTCTATTAAAATGATTCCTGCTTAGAATATCTAGAATGGGTTTTCTTTTGATGCATGAGTAAATATCAACATATGGCTGAACCCAACTTCTCAGATGTGATAATGTCTCTACATTATTAAATCAGGAGATGCACTGTCATGTCTGTTTTCAGGCAGAGGAAGATGGTTATGATGCAGAGGAGCTTACTTGGTTCCTTCTGTCAAAACCTAAATGTGACCTACAAAGCTTGGCTGCATCTGAGAAATGACCTCAGCAAATGGAGCAATCAGGAGAAGCAGATGGGGCAGCCCAGCCTCACACATCTGCTTCTCTGGGAGTTTATGTTCTGACTTGTAACATTGTGCACAGCAGCCTGACGCGTGACAAGGCCGAGCGCAAATTCTACTCCGGGACGCACAGACTGACGGCAAGTTCCTGTATGTGGGGCCTGGGGCTTGGTGGCCGGGATGCTGGGGGCTGGGGCAGACCTGAGTGTGCAAGACCGACTGGGCCTTGAGGGATGTGCCTGTGCTCACATGTGCAAGTGGGTGGTGCGTTTCTGATGCGCAAAGGGACTTTTATATGGGAAAGGAGCGGCAGTGACTAGGAAGCCTCCAGAGCTGCCAGCCTGGGTTGGAATCCAGCCTCTGCCACCTACCTGCTGTAGATCTTGAGCAAGGAGCCGAACTTCTGCCTGCCTCAGTTTCCTCTTCTTCACTCGGTGTTTACTGAATACCTACTCTGCTCCAGGCACTGAGGACATGGCAGTGAGCCAGACAGACACAGGTGCAGGTCCTGTGGGGCAGGTAGACAAAACATAGACTGTGTCAGATGATGGCAAGCAC
>NW_007740913.1:6918-10009 GCF_000696425.1 Galeopterus variegatus | reverse complement strand
AACCGGCCGGCGGGCCTGGAGCCGCAGCCCGGGGTCTTCGACGGCCTGCGCGACGCCATGGTGCGCGACTACGTGCGCCAGACGTGGAAGCTGCAGGTGAGGGCGGCCGACGGGGACGGTGGGCTGCCGTGTCCTGCAGCTTCAAGCTGGGGATGCGCTCGGGGCCGGGCTGGAAGGTGGAGACTGGGGTCTGGTCTCTCCTTGGATGGATTGGGGAGGGGACCGTGGAGATGGCGGAGGCTGTCCTGGGGCGCCCGGGGGGTCTCTAGGAGATGAAAGGGGGTTCCCGTGGCCGCCCCCCTGGCCACACGTGCGATCCTCCTCGCCCCTCCTCCCCTAGGGCGACGCCCTGGAGCAGGCCATCATCAGCCAGGCGCCCCAGGTGGAGAAGCTCATTGCCACGACGGCCCACGAGCGGATGCCCTGGTACCACAGCAACCTGACGCGCGAGGAGGCCGAGCGCAAACTCTACTCGGGGACGCAGACTGACGGCAAGTTCCTGTATGTGCGGCCTGGGGGCTGGGGCAGACCTGAGTGCGCAGCTGGGCCTTGAGGGATGTGTTTGTGCTCGCACGTGCAAGTGGGTGGTGCGTTTCTGATGCGCGAAGGGACTTTTATATGGGAAAGCAGCGGCAGTGACTAGGAAGCCTCCAGAGCTGCCAGCCTGGGTTGGAATCCAGCCTCTGCCACCTACCTGCTGTAGATCTTGAGCAAGGAGCCGAACTTCTGCCTGCCTCAGTTTCCTCTTCTTAACTCAGTGTGTGCTGAATACCTACTCTGCTCCAGGAACCGAGGACATGGCACTGAGCCAGACAGACACAGGTGCAAGTCCTGTGGGGCAGGCAGACAAAATATAGACTGTGTGAGATGGTGGTAAGTGCCACGTGTGTGTAGGTGGGGAGGGGTTGCAATTTTAGATTAGGTGGCAGAGGAAGCCTTCCTGAGAAGGTGACTTTTGGGTAAAGAACACAAGGAG
Source organism: Galeopterus variegatus (assembly GCF_000696425.1). Taxonomy (NCBI): domain Eukaryota; kingdom Metazoa; phylum Chordata; class Mammalia; order Dermoptera; family Cynocephalidae; genus Galeopterus; species Galeopterus variegatus. The sequence continues at coordinate 9,033 of NW_007740913.1, read as the reverse complement.
GTGAGAGGGGAGCTGTGAAGCTCTCAGGTGGAAGGGTGTTGCTGGCAAATGGGACAGTGAGTGTAAAGGTCAGGAGGCAGGAATCTATTTGGCATGTTGGAGAGACGTTGAGGAGGTCATTGTGCCTGGAGACGAGTGAGAGGGAGGGTGGGAGGAGCGGAGGATGGGGCAGTGACTTTGGCTTTGACCCAGTATTCCCAGGCAGTCTCCCATCCAAGTCCTAACCAGGGCCNGGGCAGACCTGAGTGTGCAAGACCGACTGGGCCTTGAGGGATGTGCCTGTGCTCACACGTGCAAGTGGGTGGTGCGTTTCTGATGCGCGAAGGGACTTTTATACGGGAAATCAGCGGCAGTGACTAGGAAGCCTCCAGAGCTGCCAGCCTGCGTTGGAATCCAGCCTCTGCCACCTACCGGCTGTAGATATTGAGCAAGGAGCCGAACTTCTGCCTGCCTCAGTTTCCTCTTCTTCACTCGGTGTTTACTGAATACCTACTCTGCACCAGGCACCGAGGACATGGCAGTGAGCCAGACAGACACAGGTGCAGGTCCTGTGGGGAGGCAGACAAAACATAGACTGTGTCAGATGGTGGTAAGCACCACATGTGTGTAGGTGGGGAGGGGTTGCAATTTTAGATTAGGTGGCAGAGGAAGCCTTCCTGAGAAGGTGACTTTTGGGTAAAGAACAGAAGGAGGTGAGAGGTGAGCTGTGACGCTCTCAGGTGGAAGGGTGTTGCTGGCAAATGGGATGGCGAGTGCAAAGGTCAGGAGGCAGGGACCTATTTGGCATGTTGGAGAGACATTGAGGAGGTCAGTGTGCCTGGAGACCAGTGAGAGGGCAGGGAGGTGACTTTTGTGCCTGGAGACGAGTGAGAGGGAGGGTGGGGAGGTGACTTTGGCTTTGGCCCTGAGTGAAGTGGAGCCCTGGAAGGGTGTGGAAGCAACTGCAGCTGTCCTGTAGATGACAGCAGTGCCTGCCCCAAGCGTCTGTTATAAGGACTGCATGAGTTAATACGTGTAAAGCAATAGTACGGTATCTGGCATATACGAAAAATGCACTAAATGTTAGCTCTTATTATATGTGGGTGAAAGTGTGTGTCTGCATGTGTGAGCCGCAGCTGAGGCCATGTGGCTGTTGTGAGTTTGTTATTGTGAAAGCATCTCTAAAGCTGTTTTAAAAACTGCTGGGTGTTTGAAAGCCCTCCTGGGGCTGCTGCTGGGGTTTGGACACAGGTTCTTTTGTGTAATGGATGTTATCCAGATGTCAGCCGAGGTCACTCAGGCCTGGAGATAGGGAGAACTTGGTGCTTGCCTCTCTCCCATGACCTCAGGAAGTCCAGTGTTCTCCCCAAGAAGTCTGAGGGGGACAGTTCCTGGGGCCTTCCTTCTCGTGGCTGCTTCTTGGCCTGAGTCCCTGCCTGGCTGACTCCTCACTATCACCCCTCTCCCCAAAGGCCGTTCCCTCTCCTGGGCCAACCCACTTGGAGGAAGCCACCCTTTCCTTGGTTTCCCCCATGCATGTGAGGTCTGTGCAGATTGCTTGCAGATCTCCTACATGGTGCAGCTCCCTCCGCAGGATTCTGCTGTTGGCTGATAAAATAATTTTTTCACTACCTCGGAGATGTAAGCTGTAAATTGGAGTGACGTTTCCAAGCCTTCCTGTCTTTCCACATATCCCCAGAATGTTATGGGCTAGCCTGGGAACTCTATGGCTCCTCAGTGTGGTGTTCTCTGGAGAATATGCTGTCCAGGAATCGATGGGATGGTCACAGCCGCCCCTCTGTCCCTCACTCAGGCTCTCCTGTGGTGATTTAGGGGACATTTCCTCATTCCTTTGGCCTAAGGAAGGGCCTAAGTGCAAGGCGGGCTCAGTTCGTCTCGTATCACCATGTCCCTGCTCTCAGCACAGTGCCTGGCACGTGGTCAACACTCAGCAAACATCTATCTGGTGAATGAAGATCCACGGGCAGGGCCGAGCCCTGTCTGAGCGTTTACACTCTGAGGGTGCCCACTCGTGGCCATCCCGGTCGCTACTTCCTGCTGTGCCCCCAGCCAGCCCCTCGGTAACTCAGCGCAGTGGCCGCCTACACCTTTCACAGCCGCGAGGACTCAGGATCA
>NW_007740913.1:4788-6733 GCF_000696425.1 Galeopterus variegatus | reverse complement strand
TGTTATGGGCTAGCCTGGGAACTCTATGGCTCCTCAGTGTGTTGTTCTCTGGAGAATATGCTGTCCAGGAATCGATGGGATGGTCACAGCCGCCCCTCTGTCCCTCACTCAGGCTCTCCTGTGGTGATTTAGGGGACATTTCCTCATTCCTTTGGCCTAAGGAAGGGCCTAAGTGCAAGGTGGGCTCAGTTCGTCTCGTACCGTCGTGTCCCTGCCCTCAGCACAGTGCCTGGCACGTGGTCAACACTCAGCAAACATCTATCTGGTGAATGAAGATCCACGGGCAGGGCCGAGCCCTGCCTGAGCGTTTACACCCTGAGGGTGCCCAGTCCTGGCCATCCTGGTCACTACTTCCTGCTGCGCCCCCCCTCCCCCGAACAGCTGCAGAAGGAAGGCTCCAGTGACTATGCACAAAAGCAGCTGGAGCAGAGTTCCCACTGGGGAAGCCAAGCGACAAAGGTCAGCTGTGATAAGAACCTCCATAGATGCTGACAAGAAGGAAACAAAATCAGAAGAGAAATCCCAGCAGAGTTTTTTCCCCTGTTCTATACTTATTCATTTAATGAGGTCCTTACTAGTTTTCAAACTTTAGGTACCTCTCTACTGACAGGTGAAAAAACTTCACATTATCTGGATGAATGAAGGCAAAGGAACAACATGGCCATGTCAGTTATCGTGCTTTCCTCCCCAACTGCCTGTAGATTAGCTCACTTTTCCACTGGGTGTCTCCAGCAGAGCCCTGGCCTTCAGTATAACTGCAATGAAGGCCATCGCTCTCCCGTTCCTGCAGGACTCTCTAGTCTTATGTAAAACTAGACACTTTCATATTATACACTGTCTCTAAGGATGCAATGCACATTCTTGCGTTTCCTTATGTCTTCACGTATTCCCTATGTTTATGTGCTTTTGTCTTCCCCTTTATATTTTGGCAAAGAGAGTGAGAAAACTGAAGTTCTCCTTTAGGGTGGGCAGGGGCTGTGCCATGTGTTTTCACAGGATTTTTAATGGAATGTCTGTCTCTTCCTTCCCGTCCTTCTTCCTCCTCCTCCTCTTCCTTCCCTCTTTCCTTTCACACATACACACACATGCACATACACACATACACACATGCACATATGCATATACACACACATGCACATACGCATATACACACATGCACACGCACATACATACACGCACATGCACATGCACACACATACACACATGCACATACGCGCACACACACATGCACATACGCACACACACACACACACGCTCATATGCACACACACACATGCACATTCACACACACATACATGCACATACACACATCCCTACACGCACACGCACATTCACACACACATAAATGCATATGCACGTATACACACACATGCACACACACGCACCCTCAGCCGGAAGCCATGGATAATTAAATGACTCCATCTAATGTTAGTGTCTGTCTAGATCTGTCTCTCCATCTTAAATATTGATATCAATCCCTGCATCCCCATAGCTTTCCCCCATCTGAACAAGACAGCACGTTTCCTTTTTTTTTTTTTTTTTGTGATCCAATCCAAATCTAACTCCAGGGTTTTACTGTATTTTCAGCTGGTCTGAAAACTCTCTGATTACTCTCAACTTCTTCATATCATTAACACCATTTGCTGTGGTCCAAAGGAGAATAAATTACAGGATCTAGGCTTACAACAATAACAAGAAAAACTTGGAAGTTAGACAACAAAGGGAAAATAGAAATGTCCATGTGCCTAACAACAGTAGATGGGTTGTGTCCACAAGAACAAATATTTGGCTATATTTAAATCATTTTTAGCAACTGATGGGACTCACTGCCTGACTGAGTCAGAGTTAGGTTTAGTGTGAAGACAAACAAAACATACAAACTATTTTGGCTCACTCGCCCTGTGCACATTCAACTCAAGGTACGTGACTTTACTGTTGAAAAACA
>NW_007740913.1:0-3136 GCF_000696425.1 Galeopterus variegatus | reverse complement strand
GTTTTAACCATCCTTAAAAATGAAAGTGAGAAAGCTCTTTGTTGTCACAATATTAAATCTCGTGGATTATTCTGGCATCGATAGATGAGGCCCTAATGATAATTCGTTGCATTTTCTATTGTGACCACCAATGCTTCTAGTCAAACTAGTGATGGTCTCCACTGTGCTTATGAATCCTTGAAAGGGCCACTTCTATGACACAGCATCTGAGAAAGGGCAGCTTTGTGCGGCTACATTACGTTCATCATGAGACCTTCACTCAATGGCAAGAGTGGACAGACTCTCAAGAAGCCTCTTTACTGACTGCGGATCGTGAAGTATCTGAGGTAAAACTCTCTGCACAGTTATGAGCTGTGGTAATGATCTTTTCTCAGAAGCATGGAGATAATTGACTAGGTGTGGATGAATAGAAAAATACCATGAGATCGATTAATGGAGGATAAAGGACCATGAAGAACGAAGAGTTGTGAGAACACAAAATTTGTGAATAATAGAAAGCAAAAGGAAGGAAAAGATAATTCAGTAAATGATGCGGAGGCTAATTACAGTGGGAAGAGAAATTAAAAGATCTATTAAAAAGCAGCAGAGTGGGGCCGGCCTGGTGGCACACTGCTACAGTGCGCCGCTTGAGAGCGCTTCAGGTATCTGAGAGCATCTACAATCTTGGCAGAGTGACTTTTGGAGTCAGACCAACCCCTTATTCACTCAGGTCCTCAGGCAAATCTTTGCTCAGTGTTCTCATCTGTAAACTAAGGGGATAATGACAGCCCTTAGTGCAGAAGGTGGTGTGGTTAAACAGAGTCACCCTTGTTGTCACTGACAAGGAGGAAGGGAGCTATCAGCAGCTCAAATGCTACACAATAACTGTATTAGTCCATTTCTGTTGCTTATAGCAAAATACCCAAAACTGGGTAATTTATAAAGAAATGAAACTTGTTTCTTATAGTTTGGGAGGCTGGGAAGTCTAAGGTCTAGGAAGCACATCTCGTGAGGGCCTTCTTCTGGCTGGGAACTCTCTACAGAGTCCTATGGCAAACAGGGTGTCACATGGTGAGAGAGTTAATCTGCTCACTTGCTCTCCTTTTAAAGCCATCAGAAACCCGCCCATAACTCCATAAATGGAACAATCCTTTACAAGGGTACAGTCCTCACAATCTAATCATCTCTTAAAGGCCCCACCTTTCAAATACCATAATTGAAATTCTTACCCTCTTAACACTGTTACAATAAAGGTCAAGTTTCCAATACATGAACTTTTGGGGGATACATTTAACCCACAGCATTAACAATGGTGACCATGATGAAGCCCCCAGCAGGTCTTTCTTTTGCAATTGGCCGTGGACATTAAAGAGCATGCTGAGACTGGTTCCCAGTTAGCTGACATTAGAAATGACCTCCTGAAACTCCCAGTACATCCACAACACTTGTCCATCAGAGTTTCTCCCTCATCACCTTCAGCTCAGTGGGAAGGTCCTCTTCTTCCTAAAGCAGTAAAAGCTCTTCCTTTAGAATTCCAGGTAATTCAAATTTGAAAGTGGTGGTGGTGATTGTTTAAGCCAGAGATGAGCAAACTTTTTCAGCCAAGTGCCAGAAAGTAAATATTTCAGCTTTGCAGGCCAGAGGTCCTGGTTGTAACTCTTTGATTCTGTCTGTAGCTTGACAACAGCCAATACATAATTAGTGGATATGATTGTATCCTAATAAAACTTTGTTTACAAAAATAGGTGGTGTACCTAATTTGGTCCACAACCTGTCATTTGCTGACTGCTGGCTTATGCGGAAATGTGTGTGTGCCTGTTGGTTAATGAATGATATCAGTAACTTGAGGGTAAAACCAGCAAACCATACATCAACTCAGGATCCCCCAAAGTTTCTCTGTGCTTCCATCCAACCCATCCTTTCCCCTTGTCTGCCTCTAGCTTGAAGTCTATTACTTCAGAACATGACTGTATTTGGAGATAAGCTCTTTAAAGAAGTAATTAACATAAAATGAGGTCACAAAAGTGGGCCCTAATACAATTACACTGGTGTCCTTATAAGAGGAGGAAGAGACACCAAGGGATGCACATGCACAGAGGACACAGTGAGTAGGCAGCTGTCCGCAAGCTGAGGACAGAGGCCTCACCAGGAACAAACCCTCCAGCACCTTGATCTTAGACTTTTACCCTCCAGAACTTTGAGAAAATAAGTATCTGTTTAAGCCTCCCATTCTGTGGTATTTTATTATGGCAGCCCTAGCAGACTAATACAGGATCCACGTCTTCTTTATTGCCTGTGTACCTTTATAATTAATCCTCATTGCTTCAGCTTGCCATACACTCAGTTGTTACAAACAAAAAGCCTAATTAATTGCTGGCCCTATATATAAAAAGCACTGGCAGTTCAGAGTCACAGCACACTATGCATGCCAGATATTGGGAAGGTACAAAGAATATAATGAAGAACTGTACCCATCAACCTTGCCCAAACAATTAAATAATGAATCCAGTTAACTTTCTTGTCTGCATTAAGGGGCACTGGCACACGAACCTCCATCATAGGGCACTTTCTGGACACCCACTTGCTCTGACCACTAGAGGAAATGAACTAAAACCAGCCATTGCCTGGCAAACACTGCATAATGATGCAAAAGACAGAAGAGAGAANATACACTCAGTTGTTACAAACAAAAAGCCTAATTAATTGCTGGCCCTATATATAAAAAGCACTGGCAGTTCAGAGTCACAGCACACTATGCATGCCAGATATTGGGAAGGTACAAAGAATATAATGAAGAACTGTACCCATCAACCTTGCCAAAAAATTAAATAATGAATCCAGTTAACTTTCTTGTCTGCATTAAGGGGCACTGGCTCACGAACCTCCATCATAGGGCACTTTCTGGACAACCACTTGCTCTGACCACTAGAGGAAATCAACTAAAACCAGCCATTGCCTGGCAAACACTGCATAATGATGCAAAAGACAGAAGAGAGAAAGCTCTTCTACCTCACTCCTAAAGGAGGAAAAAGAAGAGCTGCAGCCTGGGGTAGGAGAGTTAAATACGGTGTTTACCACCCTCCTGAGGCTGGTGTCCTTGCACATTCATTGCTTAAAACCTCAGAGAGTAGAGGCTGAGTTGGTGAACTGAATGGAT
>NW_007740912.1:0-27761 GCF_000696425.1 Galeopterus variegatus | reverse complement strand
TTTTTTTTTTTTCTGCTTCCTTTCTCCATTGCATTTTTCTTTTATAACCCTTTATACAAAAAAAAAAAAAAAAAGTATAATACAGTTTATATTTTGCCATGGATGTATTTATTGCTTTTTTTAAAGTTAGATTAAGGGCCTATTTCCCAACTCCAGGATTTATGGACTCCTGTTGGGGTGTAGTTCCAGGTAAACCTCAAAGATCCAGGAACTCATGGAATTGTTTTCAAAATATCATAAGCATATATATCCTTAAAAGGGCCCATGAGCAAATAATTCACTGCGATTAAATCTCAGTTCTGCTATTTATTAGCTGAATGGTTTGGGGCAAATTATTTAAACTCTCTTCCTTATCATATAAAAAGTAATGCTAACAGAATCTACTCCAAAGAGTTGTTATGAGTTGATTTACGTAATGTACTTAATAGTGCCTGATGCATAATAAGCACATTATTAATTTTATAATTGTTATCAAATACTTCTGAAATACTATGTATGGACATTACCTATGAAATTCCAAACTCAAAATCAGAGTAATGGGAGGTTTTGACTCCCACTTCTACACTTNCTGAGGGTTGCGATCCGTTGCCGGACACGAAAAAAGACAAAAAAAAAAAAAATAATAATAATAATTTTAAAGGTTTATGTAGTTAAAATGCCCACATTAACCCCCCCGTGTTGTGTAACAAATAAAAATGCTGTTTCCAGTCCGAAGTCTGCTTCAGCTCCTTTAGCTGCTCTGGTTGCCACAGTGCTGACAGCCCGCAGGCTGAGAACGTGTTTCAGAGGAACCGAGGTCTCTGCCTGTGTTTTTTACTTTTGCCGTTTCCTCATCCCTCTTTCAAGGACCCCCAACTCGACTGGAGCTGGTCTCCGGCACCCACCCATGTAACTAAGCCACTCACACCCTCCAAACAGCCAGCCCTTAGCTGCCTCTCAGGACAAGGAGTTTGTTTGCATATGTGTGCTGCAGTCCCCTAGGGGGTGGCTTACGTGGAGAAGCAGGCTCAGGCTGTGTGGACAGGTGATTCTGGGTTCCACCACCCAGGTGTGACCTGGAAGGGAAGGGGCAGCCAGTGGGCACCTCCCCTGGGTCCCACAGATACCACAGCCTGAGGGCAGTTGTGTGGCCAGAGCAGGGCCCCTGCTGCCTGGGTCTGAGGCTGCCACTGACAACATGTCTTTGTCCTCTGCTTTCTGCCTGGGTTCAGCCAGTGAAGGTGCCAGTTGGCATCAGAAGGCAGGAGGAGAATGAGAGGAATTGGTGGTCCTCTATCACTCCCTGCCCAGCTATGACCTGCATCCCTCTCCCGAAGTCTGCAGCTCTACAGCTCTTCTCCAGGTTCAGGTAACTGCTTCTCCTCTCTACCCTCAGGCCTCAGCTTGGCAATGGCTCCCCATCTTCCCAGCCCCACAGGGCTTCACTGCAGCTTCTTGGTTTCCCTTCACGCTGCACACGCCTTTGCAAAGACACTTTTCCTAGACTCTCTTCAGATCCCCCTTGAGCACGCCACGTGTTTCCTGACTGTTACTATATCCTTTCCCAGTTGCTTTTCCTAGGTACTCCATTTCAGTGAATGGTGTCACCCGGGTCACACATTTAGCAGGTGTCCCAGGTTCCTCTGATTCCGTCAGACACCGAAACCTGGCTCTTCTTCCTTAGTGTCTCTCTGATCCCTCCCTTTTCAGGTCTGCTCTGGACCACTGCTGTAGTGCCCAGCCAGTGTCCTGCATCCATTCTTAGCCCCGCCAGCATCCTGCACACAGGTGCACAGTGACCTCTCTGAAGCCAAGGCAGATACTGTCATTCCTCAGCACAGGCCGTGCTGCTGAGTCTAAACTCAGCCAAGCCTTCCCAGAGCCGTAGCTGGCCGCCACGCCAGCCCTCTCTCTCTGCGTGCCCCTGCCCCGCTCGCCCGCCCCGCCTGCGCGCACACACGAGGGACCAGCCACGCAGAGTCGTGCCCACTTGCTGACACGCTTCACGGCTTCCTGCTCTGGCGCCTTCGCCCCACGCTTCCTTCTCCCCGGGTTATCATACCCACTGCGTGTCCTTCCAGACTCATGGCAAGTGGCACCTTCTGAATGCAGGCTTTTGGGATCCTCTGGACAGAGCTGACCACTCCCTTGTTTCCCCTGCTCCATCAGAAGAGACACCCTGCATGGCTTCTGTAATACTTGATTGCACTTAATTATTTGTCTCCCCAGTAAACTGCTAGCTTCTTGAGAACAATATATCATTTCATGGAAAGTAATTTAATGTAATAAGGACTCAATAGTGCACGCTTCCCAGGCAAGGGAGACTCCTCCTCTGGGCAGCCCTTCCCTGGTCCCCATGACCAGCCCCTGCTGTGCATCCCAACAGCTCCCCAAACTTTCCTTCCCACAGCCCTCAGTGTGACATCCCCAACTACAGCATTAACTCCAAACTGTGTCTGTCTTGCTCACTACTGGGTCCCTAGGGCCAAGGATCCTGCCCATCACATAGCTGAAGCTCAAAAAATAGGTATTTGTCTTATGAACAAAAAAACATGTTGGTTGGAGAACCTAATCTACTTTGTTGCCAGCAGTTCTCCTGACGATTCTGACCAACTCCTTGGGTATATTTCAAAAGAATCCATGATGATAGTGCATCTCCTTGATCTCACATCTTTACAATTTGAATTAAGAATCAGCACCGTGCTGATGGGAATATAAAATGGAGCAGCCACTGAGGAAACCAGTATAGTAGTTGCTCAAAAAAATAAAAAATAGAATTACCATGTAATCCAGCAATTCCAGTTCTGGGTATATACCCAAAAGGATTGAAAGCAGAGTCTCAAACAGGTCTTAGTAGACCCATGTTCATAGCAACGCTGTTCATGATAGCCAAAAGGTAGAAACAACCCGAATGTTTATCAATGAAGGAGTGGATAACTAAAATGTGGTATAAACATACAATGGAATATAATTCAGCCTTAAAAAGAAAGGAAATCCTGTCACAAGCTACAACATGGATGAACTTCTAAGACATTATGTTAAGTGAAATAAGCCAGTCACAAAAGCCAATCAAAAACTGTATGACTCCACTTATGTGAGGTACCTAGAATAATCAATATCACAGAGACAAAGTATACTGGTGGTTTGCAGGGGCTGGGGGAGAGGGGAATGGGGTTATGGCTTAATGACTGTGGAGCTGTGGTTTGGGAAGATGAAAACATTCTGGAAGTGGGTGGTGGCGATGTTTGCACGACAATGTGAAGGTACCTCATGCCCCTGTGTTGTGTACACTTAAAAATGCTTGAAAGGTAAATTTTATGTACATTTCACCACAATTTTATTTTTTCCAGCTATATTGAGGTATGATTGACAAACAAAAAATTGTATAAATTTAATGTGTACAATGTTTTATCACAATTTTTAAAAATTAAATTTTAATTTAAAAAAATCAGTATTGCAACTTTTCTCTTAACAAATGGAGGAGAAACCCCAGGCCCCTGGAAGTTCTTCTAACCAGGGCGCACTACTGAAGCAGACAGCTGGCTGCTTAGACAAGGTATTTTTGTTTCAACTGATCCCCAGGATTATTAGGAAGCGGCTAGATTTGTAATCTTTTCTCTTTCCAGACTGAAAAGGTCATCCAAGGGGTATACAGTCTTAGAGAAATTCCTCTCTATCAACTATTTTTAAGCATCAATCCACAAGAAAGTCCCTCTTAGAAAAATAAAACAGGAAGAGAAGATGGGACTGAGGACATAGCCCACAACAGCGAGAGGCTGTCGCGGGACGTCTCTGTTCAGATGACCTGCTCAGTGTGGTGGTGCTGGAGGAAGGGGTGTTGGGCTGGGCTGGTGCTTAGGGTGGATTGGGCCCAGCCTCTCCTTCGAACCAGGGACCTGTCTGGGCTGCCCTCAGGAAATGGGCACCTCCTATTGCTTGCACAGAGTCGCCTTCCTCTCAGAGACTCATCCGCCCCCTGGGCAGTGGCCCGCCCCCTGGATGAGATGCTGGATGCGATGAGGACCCTCAAGAGCACCTGCAGGGAAGGCTTCTGGCTCTGTGCCAGGTGCTCCCAGAGATTATAGGTTATAAAGATCATTGAAACTGCAGTGGGTGGAAAAGCCCCCTCCTGTAATGACCCCATCTCTCCTGCTTGGCCAGAAGTCGTAAACTTTCTTATTTGGGGGCTTGTGGACGCATGGAGCCCTGGAACCTCACTATGTGCTCCCCTCCCACTGTTCTGCCTAAGTGACATCCAGGAAATCCTTACAGGGGATCAAAGATACTCAGATGACCAACTGCCCTGGGGGCAGGGGTTGGAAGGAAAGAAAAGTGGCCCCCACCCTGTGCTTTGATGACTGAGATCCTGATGGGTGATGTGTAAGAGCCTCAGGTCTTATCCCACCTGGGGGAGGTGACATCTTCTTTCTCTGCAGCTTCCCCTAAGTCGGGGCCCTTCTCCAGGGTCAGAAGCTTGCCCAGGAAGGGGCAAGGGACTGTCCTGACCCTCTGCACTCTGAAGGGCCCCACAGATGGGCCCAGCAGATACAGAGATCAGGGCACAGGAAGTCCTATTTGCTGGAACTGGCTTGAGGAAGGAGCACTCTGCCTGGACCTGCAGCACATTGCACAATTCTGCTCAGAGCAAGATTTTCTGGGAATGTGGCAGGATTTCACATGTCATTCCTGAGAGCTAGCTCATGGCTTTCTCCCAAAGAGGGGGAGTTTTTACAAGGCTTTCAGTTTTGCAGCTGATGCCACAGAAGAAACCTAAGTTCTGCTCCCCAGCTGTTGTGTGCCCGTCACTTAACCCCCTGGATCCCAGACTCTTCTATAAACTGAGGGTGTTGACCAGGTGATTGCTCAGGCCCCTGACAGCAACAGCCTCCAGCAGAAAGTTACAATGCATCGTCCACCCACACACAGACACGCACACCTGCCCCACAAAATGCATTGAGGCAGGGCCACATTATGACTTTTGAGGGACCTGGGTACCTCTATAAAAAATATTTAAAAGAACATTTTATAATCATGTTGGTATAAAGATGAATATATGAACAGAATATGTTAAGACAATTTCTTCTACCTAAAAATTTTTTTTCTTTGGATTTCAAATTAAAACATTTGGGGGCCCCTAAAAATGTTGTGGGCTATTCTGCTTAATGGATATTTCAGCTCTGCGTTGAGGAACATGCAGGTAGAGGACAAGAAAGAGACCCAGCCAAGAGGGAGGGCCCAACCTCAGCAGCTGTGTGACCTGGGTCAGTCACTTCACCTCTCTGTGCCTCTTTTGGGGATAGTAATAGTATCGGCCTTATAGATTGTTGAGAGGATTAAAATAAGATCATGCATGTAAGTACCTTGATTAGAAAGGTGCCTGGCACAGAAAATCACTATGAAAGTGGTAGTTGTCACTCATGTTTTGTTATTGTTTTTCCTAGCCACCTAGCTGACCCTTGACTAATGATGCATAAGAAGGATAAGAGTTCCAGCTCATGAGGATGTGTTGCTTAGACTTCCTGGAGCAGTCACAGCCATTTTAAAGCCGCTTATTCAGTAAAACTTTGTTTTCATAAAATTCCCTGGCAGAATCGCCCACAGCAAGCCCCTGAGGAAACTGGAGCTACCAGAAATACGGCAGCCTCCTCTCGACCTGAGGCGGGGGTAAGGCAGGTTGCCGGGTGGGAGGAGAAGAGTCACAAGCCTCGAGTCTGGGGACTGTAATCTGCCACCTACTTTTCTCCTGCTTAGCAGGTGCCAGAGCTCAGAGAATTTAGTGGGAAGCTTTTAAAATGCAAAGGCCTCTGGGATAAATTAATTTTGTAATCCCTTAACAGATACACAAGAGGAATGTCTGACAGCTGGGTTTCTCTGAGGGCATGAGAAGGAATACGTGTCAGGGGCTTTACATACATTATCTCGTTTAATCTGGACAACACCCCACACATTGGGATTACTACCCCCATTCTATAAACGAGCAAACGGAGGCTCAGGAAGGATTGGTGACCTGCCTGCAGTCAACCCTACTCCTTCCTGCTGCCCCCAGAGAATGAGAGGACCTAAGAGAGGATCCAGGGCAGAGGTGAAGGAGAAAGGGAAGCCAGTCTGACTGGCACTGTCTTGGCCACAGGCTATTGGCTGAAATACTCTGGGCCTGTTTCCCCACATGCACAAGGGGGGAGTTGACCCAGAGAACTCATGCATTCTGCTATTCTCACTTGAATGTTTGTGTCCCTGCAAAATGCATATGTCCTAACCCTAACCCTCAATGCGATGGTATTAGCAGGTGGTGCCTTCGAGAAGTGATTTGGTCATGGGAGTGGAGCCCTTGTGAATGGGATTAGTGCCCTTATAAAAGAGGCCCCAGAGAGCTGCCTTGTCCCTTCCATCATGTGAGGACACAGTGAGAAGGTGCCATCTGTGAACCAGAAAGTGGCCTTCTCAAGACATTGAATCTGTCAGTACCCTGATCTTGAACTTCCAGCCTCCAGAACTGTGAGAAACAAATTTCAATTGTTTAGAAGCCACCCAAACAGACTAAGGCACTGGCCCCCTGTGGCATTTCTCCCATTCCTGGGAAGGACAGCTGCCGGCCATGCCTCCCCTCCCCAACCCCCAAAGCAGCGAAGCTCCTTGGGGGGCAGGTGAGCGAGGGCCCCCATGATGACTTCTCTGTCGCTGCTGCCTTGGGGAGCAGGTGGCCCCTCACAGGCAGAAATCCACAGCTGGGCAGGGCAGCCAAGCAGAGGGGCCGCTTTGTGCCCTGACTATGTGCCTGCTTTTATTGTTTTCGGAGAAGAAAGTTGGCAGCAGCAGGGCTAGTCTCCTTTGTGACCGTAAACAGCTTAGTCGCCTCTTAAGTCAACAGCCCTCTCTGCCACTTCTGTCTCCACCACCACTTTCCCCTCCCCTCCGTGGAAAACAAGTGACTCAGGAAGTGGAGGTGGCCTCATCTGACCCAGTGGGTAAATCCCGGTGGTGCCGAGAGAAGCAGACAGTGTGGCTCTGGGGACCAGGCCCCCCCATGCCAGCACCCAGAGCAGGACACAGTCCTACCTCCAAAGGCGGGCCTCATGGTGAAGTCGTGGTTGTCCACTCTGAGAAGCGGCTGATGTTTTTCTTTTCCCAGTTTGGTCACATCGAGGTTCTTCTTATACAGGTGGCTAAAAGAGAAGTAAGAAGCGTTTTTCCATCGGCCCACTGAGGCCTCCAGGGAGACGATTTGGGGAGATTACTCCCTGCAGGATCTACCTGTCAGGCAGCTTTTCTCCACCCTGCCGTCTCCTTCTTAACCCAGGGGAGGGGAGAGCTGAGCTCCCCTAGACCAGCAAGCACCCCAGACCCTCCCAAGCAGGCCGACCTGAGGACCAGGCCCTCCAGAGCCTTCCTAAGGGGGTGCCCTCTTGGGCAGTACAGCATTCTACCTCTGCAAGCTCTTAATTGTCTTGCAAAAGTTATGATTGGAGGGAAGGGGTTGGGTGGAATGGTAGAAGAGCATTATACATTTTTCTTTTTATAAATTTCTCGTGTTGTTATAATCCTGGTTTTGCAATAATACACTTCTGAGACAAATACAGTTCTCTGAACATTTTCTTCTTTAAAAAAATGTTTGAAGACTTTATTTCTTACAGCAGTTTTAGGTTCACAGCATCATTGAGGAGGAGGTATTTTCCACCATACCATACCACCTGTCCCTTAACATACATATCGTCCCCCACTATCGACACGCCCCACAGAGTGGTACATCTGTCGTTACAGCTGATGAACTTGCACTGACACAGCATTATCTCCCAAAGTCCACAGTTTACGTTAGAGCTCACTCCTGGTGTCGTACATTCCATGTGGTATTCTATTTGGGTTTGGACAAATGTATTATGACATGTATCCTGCCTTATGCTACCATACAGAGTAGTTTCACTGACCTAAAAGTCCTGTGTTCCACCTAAAAAAAGTGCCTCCCCCTCTCAATAAATAACAAATTCTCCCAAAGAGCTGTGTTCCATGTGCTGCTGCCACTCCTCCTCCAAGCACTTTGTGCCACACTCGGCCGACCCCAGGCCCTGCAGGTGATCGTGCTGAGGCCTGGCTTTTCTGCAGCTCCAGGCAGGAGGACCACACCTCTGCTAGAAAATTTGTCTTTCAGGACAAGGCACTCTGGCTGTCCTCCTACCCCTCTGACAGTTCCTTCTCAGTCTCCATTGCAGACTCTTCCTCCTCTTCAGCCCACCCCTTAAATGCCAGTGTCCTCAGTACCCTGTCCCAGCCATTTTCTCTTTTCTCCTGACACTCTCTTTGGCAGGCTCACCAACACCAGTGGCTTAAATTGACATCAACATGCTGATGATTCCTAAACCTGTACCCTCTGCTCTAGACCTTTCTAGCCAACTGCCCAACTGAATATCCCTGGTTGAGTATCCTATAGGCATTTCAACTCAATGCATCCATAGTTTGATTGGGGACACTCTGAGTTTGAAGTGACCTAGGCTGGAGGATGAGTGGGCATTAGATGAAAGGGGGAAGGGGAGGGTGTGGCTGAAATGGGGAGAATGAGGCTGCAGGGGCAAGCAGGCCAGGCAGGACCTTGAAAGTCATGTTAAGAATTTTGTCTTTATCCAAAGGCAATGGGAAAACAATGCAGGGTGTTAAGCAGATGGAGGAGTCATAGTCAGATTTGCTTTTAGACTAGCCCGCTGTAGCTTCACAGTTTAACTTTCTCCCCTGTAACTGGAGTATGGGACCTCAGTCCAATCCCCTTGAAGCCTGTGTAGTCACAGCCGAGTGCTTCCGAGGAGTTTCCACACGCACTGGACATGGCCTCTCCCCCAGTCACTGCCCAGAGATCCAGGCCTAGTACCACTTGACTCTTGAGGGCAAGGCTTGGGAAAGAGACCACATCCAGACGCCCCTGCAAAGACACCTGGACAAGGCAGATGAGGAGCTCAACCCAAGGGCTTAGCAGATCACAGACATTAAACTGTGAGTGCAGCCTGCTCACCGCCCCTCTGCCTCACAGGGAGCAAATCCTCCTGGTCAGCACAGCTCCACATCCATTTAGGGGAGGATTAGGACAGTGGAAGTCCCAGAATGCCAGCACCCCAGCGAGTGAGAGGAGATTTAAATCCCACCCCCATTGAGGTCCCTCATTTTTTTTTTTTAAGGGATCAGTTGTTTGATAACACAGGCCACCGAGATCCAGATCTTGGGCTATTTGCATGAGCCAGTGCTCTCGGTCCATCCTCTCACAGGAGATGGCCAGGCACTACCCGGATGGCCTTGGCCCTCAGACCCCAGACTCCTGAGCCCCACCCCATGGCGGGGCAGCCAGAACCTGCCCAGGCCCTCACACCCAGTCTTTGGATGGGGGGTGGAGAAAAGAAGGAAAATGTGCTTACTATGCCTTTGGAAGCAGGGCTGGTGGCATCATGTTGTGATTTATTGGCCGTCAATAGCAGTCATAATAGCCATGCCTTCATGGACGGCACCCCTCTCTGTGCAGGCCCCGAGCTGCGGACTTCACACAACGTCACTCCAATCTCACATCACCCCGGTGGGGAAGGTCCCACCACCCCCATCTTCAGTTGGAGAAACTGAGGTTCAGAATGGTCAGGAAATACTACCACATGGCCCGAGAGCACAGAACCCCGGTCTGAACCTGTTTTCCCTGACTTCTCAGCTCCTTTTCCTACCCCAAGACCCTCTGAGATGGACGAGAGTCAAAACTGATGATGCAGACCAAGAGAAGGCTGGCCAGGGGCAGGCGGTCCTGAGGAGACGGCAAGTGGGAAAGGAAACACGAAGCGGGGACCGCAGGCTCTGAGACCATGAAGGGACAGACTCCCACACCCAGAGTTTGGTTTATTTTTCAGATCTCAAGGGAGAAGGGCCTCCCTTGTCAGGAAAGCAAGCAGTTGTGGTCAGAAGGCTGGCAGACAGCAGGCCAGAGGAGCAGGGATAAGGTCGGGAGGCTGAGGGGCACGAAGAACAGAGCAAAGCAAACAGCAGCTAAGAGAACACAGATCCCCCAGCACCGACTCAGTGAGGAGGGACACAAAGGATCAGAAAACCAGAACCAGTTCTTGAAAATCAGCTGCTGGGCAGGATAATAGTTTCATGTGGGTGCCTTGGCCAGGGTGACGCCGGGAAGTCTTACCTATGAGAAGAGGTCCTGACAGTGTGTGCGTGTGCATGCATGCGTGTGTGTGTGAGCATGACTGTGTGGTATACATGAGTGACTAGGTGTGTGTGACTGTGTGTAAGAGACCGTGTGTGTGGTGTGTGGCATGTGTGTTTGAGTATGACCATGTATGTGTGTTTGTGTGTGTACAGGACTTCTGAGAAAAAGAGGTATCCCAAAGAGATAAAGTGCTCTAAGATTATAAACAGAAAGGGTCAGGTCCTTTTATTCTAACTTATTAGTATAGCTCAACCCTGTATGTCAATAATAAAAGTAGTTTCAGAAGATAAATTGCCAGATGCTTGGCTGAAGTTTTACACAGGGAGAAAATTCTATGACTGTCTGGCCATGTGCACACCCTGGAGGATGCAGAAAGGGCCAGAACCAGGTTCCCTGTCCTTTTTTCCCAGCCTCGGGTCAATCATTATTTTATTTTCTTTGAATACCTGTGTTCATCTTTTTCTACTTTAATACCTCATAGGATGAATTTCAAGAAATTTTCCTCACACCTAAAAGTCATATTTAAGCTGTCCCCAGGCCCAAGCATGTATCTGGGAATGAGACTGTGTGTCTTCTGAGAAGTGATGGAGGTGCTATGACAGGCTGCCGAGCGGGGTCCCTGAGGATCCCCGAGGGGCTTGTGCTGAACCCCAGCATCGTTCATAGAGAACAGAATTTCAGATACACTTTCAGACACAGTCTGAGTAAATCAGGAACCTACGTTGTAATCTTGTCAAGTCACTAGCAAACCTTGAGAATTACTCCTGCCTCTGGGCCACCACTTCCACATCTATAAAATGAGCTGATTTGGAGTTTCCCAGTGTGTGCTCCTTGAAATAGAAATCCTACAAGGTAGTCCAAAGAGAGTGTGGATTTTGTTGTTGTTGTTATTGTTTCTGAGAAACACTGCATAATTTATCCCCCTCCCCAAGACTTGCAATGCCTATTTGCATAGTAAAGGTTCTAGAAATTCTGCTGTAAAGACATCTGTTTAAAGTGGTTTAAACCTGGGTTTCTCAATCTTCTTTGACTATGGAACCTCCTTTTCATACAACACCTATTCACATTTCCCAAAATTAGAGCTCAGGGAAATTGCTGGACCACACAACCTCTGAGGTCCCTTCCAGCCTGTGATTCCAGGAATGTAACCAGGGTAAGCCTTCCAGAGCAGTGTCTCTTTCCCACCGTTCTGGAGGATTGGGTGTGTTTGCTCTCTGGATGAGTAACACTAGGCCCTAGAGAGTATTTACATTTCCTATAGCAGCAGTCTCCACTGGGGTGCCAGAAGTAGAGACTGTAACTCTTACATATACTTAGTTATTTTTTTCTAAAACTAAGGAAGCAATCAAACTTTAATTTAATATACACATTTATAATGGTACATGTATATAATTCATAAACAGAAGTACATATAGTGGAGTTGCAGTTTCAAAAAATTGTCACTGATAGCACTGCATGATCAAAAATATTTGGAGACCCTGACCTAGAAAATGTGCTTCAAGATATTAGTTTATATTCAATACCCCTAGTTCGCTCAGCATAGGAGACTGGAAAATAGATGTGTAACATCCCGTTCATGGTGTTTGTATCTTAGCTGCTAATTCTTCTTTTATCTTCATGCCTAACAGTCCTTACATCTACCTCAGGCCTGGAGTATCATGCTTTGTACATCAGTTCAAAACAAATTTACTAGTAATTACATTACTTGCAATGTAATGATTTTGAATGAAAATTCTGGGCTTAACCAGTATTTCTTGGAAGTGTCTCAATTACATCATGAAATGGAGTTCACTGTTGTCCACACATAGATTTCTGATAATCTAGCAAATTTCAAACACCTTTTCTAAGATTTAAAACAGTAAAATGAAACCCAATACCATTATAAAGTTATTCCCTATCACACAATTTAAGGACAACTCCCAGTTACATTTTTCTTAATAGTTCAGGCTAAATTCCTATGTACAGTTCTCCCCAAAATTCTTGAGTGTAATTATTTAGCAGGCCATCTAAGGTCTCTATGGGAAGTAATCCTAAAACACAAAGCAGCACAACCTGAGAAACACAAAGAATTGTTTTTACTCACTAAGTCTTCAGCTATCTGCATCAAATCAAAATGCTTTGGCTGAACACAGGCTGATATAGAAATGAAAGGCTTGACCCAGCCTAGCTTTGCTCTTGGCGCTTGTGACACAGAATATTTGTGCCCAGCCAGAGGCTGCTTTCAGTGAGATCGAGGCCCCCTCTACCTCCAACTGGAAAACCAATTCTAATAGGAGGATATAAGGACATAACCCAGAGCCCTCCTGGGGAGCTGTCCCATGGTGCTGCTGCTGCTGTTACTGCTACTGCGAAAGGTGACCTCCCTCCCCTCCCAGCCATGACGTTACCTTGGCTTGGGCATTTCCAGCTGCCCTGTCCATCTCTTCTTCCGGGGCTTTCTGCTTTCCACAAGAACCATCAGACAAAACAAGAACAAAATGAGTCTTGTAAAATAAGGCATTTTGTGGATGTCTATCATGCAGCAAGCTGCTTTCCAGTAACTTGCAGCAGGGCAAATCCTCCCTGGCTTAACCATTGACTCAGCGTGCTGCTTCCTCGGAGGGGCTGTGAGGGCCTGGCTGGCAAGGCTGATCTTCCCGGTTTACTATTTGATACTGATGCCTGTCCCACCCCCACCCCCTGCGTACTAGGCCGTGACACAAACATCAGGCTTTGCCCTCCCTGGTGCTTAGTGATTGGCCATTAGTCAAGAAGTTTGTTCTCCTGTGAAACTCTGCTTCCGGTGAATCCTAGAACAGCTTTGGCTAAAACTGTTATATAAAAAAATTAAATCTCTTAAACATGCCAGCTTTTTGCTGAGATCATTAATCCATCTCTCTGGCTGCATAAAACCAGTCTGTTCCACCCACCAGGGAGTCAGCTGGATTCTGAGTGGATTTGCAGAGAGACTTGGTGGACATGGAGATGAGGACATGAATGTGTTCGGGAAATGCAGAGTAAACACATGAATGACCTGTTTTCACAGGGTTGCTTTATGTCTTGATCTAAAAGAATACACTTTGCTGTGGCCAAGAACGCTTACTTTCCCCCCAAATACACGTCTGTTTTTTCCAGTTAAAACATATCTTATTGAATCATAGGACACATTTTGATTTTGAAGGCCAAATAAACCAAAGGAGAATTCATTATTATGCAAGCTCTTCTTCCTGTAATGAGCATTATAATTAACGTTAGTCTTTAACCCTAAAATGTATAAAGTCAAACATCATAAGTTAAGCTTGATTCCTAACCTGGGATATTGAATTACACACATTAAAAGTGTAAAAATACATGTGGCTATGTTTAGCCTTCTGAACAGAATAAAATGTGTTTAAAGACTACTTATTGCTTGCCTGGTGTGTCTAGCAATGGAGAATTTGGTGTGGTAGAAATGAGAGGGGTGAAGATGGAGGTCAGGAGGAGGAATAGCCAGAAGTGTAACAGAATTGTGGTTTTCTTATGTAGTAAGGAAAGAATCAAACAAACAAAACAAAAACAAAAAAGCTCTTCTTATTTCTTTAAGCAAAATGGAATGACATGATCTACTTTATTTTTTAAGAAATTCCTAGTTGGGATCAGTTGGATCAGGGAAGTTGTAATAACAAAAGTGGATGAGGTTCTGCCCTAAGGGGAGGGAAGGGGAAAGGAGAAAAGGAAGGAAGATCAGGGAATGAGATCCTCGAGTCAGTGCTGAAGTCGAATGCATTTGGTGACTGGATAGAGGAAGAGGTGAGAGAAGGCGAGAAGTCATCAACAATATCAAGGATTTGTGATACTGGAGTTGGGTCTCCAGGATGATGCCACCATTAACTGATACCCATCAGAGGTGGCAAGTGTGGTGGGGAGATGAGACGAATTTTGACTTGTAGACTTTGAGGTGCTGTGGAACCTCCAGATGCCCAAATAGGCAGCTGGAGCATGAGCCTGGAGCTCAGGAGAAAGGTCTGGATTTGAGAAAGAGATGTGGAGCCATTAGGGCGTGCTGGTAGTTTAACCATAGGAAAGGGTGAGATCTTTCAGACACAACAGAGAGGTCCTGGTCCAAGCATAGAATTCTGGAGAATTTACACTTTTTAAAGATGGATGGAGCAGCCAGAACGAAAGCATAGAAGAACTAGCAAAGAAGTTGATTGTGAAAACCAAAGAATTTTGGGGAGGAGGGTAGTCAACAGTCAGTGCTATGAAGAGGTCAAGCAAAGTGAGGGCACAGAACAGCTTACTGGATCTGGCAACCAGAACATCGTTCCTAACTTCAGTAAGTATGGTTTCAGTTGTGAGATGTGGCAGCAAGCCACATTATAATGGGTTAAACAGGCACTTGGGAGTGTGAATAGTTCAGTATGGGGGCTAATTCAGTAGTTCCCAAATCTGGCCACTTCTCAGAATTAACAGGGGAGTTTCTTTAAAAGTCCTATTCCTGGGCTGGCCCATGGCTCACTTGGGAGAGTGTGGTGCTGACAACACCAAGTCAAGGGTTAAGATCCCCTTACCGGTCATCTTTTAAAAAAATAATAATAATAAAATAAGTAAATAAATAAATAAAGTCCTACTCCTCCTGAATATTTAGTGGTGAAGATAGAGACCTATTAAAATTCTTTTCCAAAAATGCTGTTCAGAAGATTTTTCTTTTCCTTTCTTCCATTTGCAACAAGCCTATAATGACTGGCTAGAACCCTAGAATAGGGCTTGGGTGTTGTTGACTCTCAAAAAATATTTGGGTTTTTTTTTTTTTTTTTTTTTGCATTCTAGATACAATTTTAGGTCCTACCAATTTTCTTCTTTGAAGCTGTCTTATTATCAATAGTTCAATTACTGTCATAATGGTAGAGAGAATCACAGTTGCATGTTGTAATTTTTGTTTTTACATCACAACTTTATTGAAATGTCATCCACATATCATAAACTCATCCCTTTAAGGTGTGGTTTTTAGCATATCCACAGTTGTACAACTTTCACCACTAATTTTAGAACATTTTCATCTCCCCCAAAAGAAACCTCATACCCATTAGCAATCATTCCTCACTCCCCCTTCCCTTCGGCCCCTGGAAACCACCAATTTACTTTCTGTCTCTATGGATTTGCTTATTCTGGACATTTCATATAAATGGAATCATACAATATGCAGCCTCGTATCTGGCTTCACTCAGCATGTTTTCAGGGTCCATCCATGTTGTATCATGGATCATCACTTCATTCCTTTTTATAACCAAATAATATTCCACTGTATGGATATAACACGTTTATCCATTCATCAGTTGGGCATTTGAATTTCCACTTTTTGGCTATTAACAATAATGCTGCTATGAATATTTGTGTACAAATTTGTGTGTAAACATCTTTTCATTTCTTTTGGATATATACCTGGGAGTGGGATTGCTGGGTCACATGGTAACTTTAACTTTTTGAGAAACTGTCAAACTGTTTTACAAAGTGGCTGCACTATCTCATATTCCCACTAGCAATGTGTGAGTGTTCCAATTTCTCCACATCCTCACCTACGTTTGTTACCTGGCTTGTTTATCCAACCATCTTTATGAGTGTGAAATGTTATTTCACTGTGGTTTTAATGTGCATTTCCCTAATGACTAATAATGTTGAACTTCTTTTTCATGTGGTTATTGGCCATTTGTATGTCTTCTCTGTAGAAATGTCTATACAAATCCTTTGCCATTTTTAATCAGGTTACTTATTTTTTTACTATTGAATTTTAAGTTATTCTTTAGATATTTCGGACAAAAGTCCCTTATCAGGTGTGTGCTCTACAAATGTTTTCTCTCATTCTGTGCTGTCTTTTCATTTTCTTGATGGTGTTCTTTAAAATAAAAGGTTTTTATTTTGATGAAATATAATTTCTTCTTTAGTTGCTTGCGCTTTTGATCTCTTATCTAAGAAGCCACGGCCTAACCCATTATCACAAAGATTTACTGCGTCCTTCTAAGAGTCTTATAATTTTAGCTCTTATATTTAATGCTTTCATCCATTTTGAGTTAATTTTTATATATGGTGTGAGGCAGTGAATGGTATAACTTTAACATTTGCTCGTTCTCTCAGAACGCAGGATCAGCCCCAGTGGCTAATGCTCAGAGCTGTGGGAAGGCCCCAGCATCATTTGCTGAGATCAGATTATGCCAGAAAGCTAGGCAGGACTCTGGTCACACTCAGCCTTGTGTCCTATGTTAAGGATCTGAGCCGATCTTAAGACCAATGGGAAAGATGGGATCAGGTTTGTGTATTGAGAAGACTCTGGCTGCAGTGTGAGGAATGGGGTAAGACTGGAGACCTGTTGGGAGATTATTGTACTAATTCAGAGGAGATAGTAGCTAATTAGGGCAGTGGCAGTGAGCATGAAGAGAAGTGGAACGATGCAAGAGAGATGTTCAAGGAGATAGAATGAACAGGAGACAAGACTGGATGACATAAAGAATACAACCTTTCATCAAAAACAAGGTATGAATAAAGTCACTGGTTTTATTGAGCAGCTCAATCTAGCTCTGAAGGCAACTAACTGTTCAAGAGGCATTCCAAACAGCTTTAAAGCAATGCACAGCCTCCCACAAAGGCTCTAATAGTACATATATTAATGTACACATTACTCTTTGTTAAAGTCAGATTCACCAGATGCATTCAGTCTACATAAATTAACTTGCAGGTAACAAAACAATATAGGCTCTTCAGTACTTCAGCCTAGGTTTCTGCTCAAATAAGTCCAGATATGTGAGGTTTACTTGTTTATTGATTCTGGTCTATAAAAATGGTCTCAAGATACCAGAAAGTTTATTCATAGCCAAAAATAAGAAAAAGAGTTCTTATTCTCCTGAAATACGAAATTTCATATTTCCATCATCAAAACAATAAACAATTTTTTTGAAGTTTTTAAAAAACTTCATGAATCTTGATGAAATTCATTTATTTCAGTAGAATAAAACAATAATAAGCAGCATGGAAATGTAAAGTGCTACATCAAAGCCCACATTACATACAATTTGAAAGGTTCATTGGCTTAAACAATTAGAAGTGAAACAGACATTATATATTTTTTCAAGCATGCTATATTAACTACCTTGATATGTAGTCATGTGCTCTGTTGGTCAAAGAAAAAGCCATGAGTTACCTAGATCTGAGGATTGGAGAAAAAAGGAGTCCTAAGCCTTTACCTACCAGATTATACATCGAGACTGGCCTTATGCTGGAACTAAGGAGTTAAAGTAGGGTTTTAGGGCTGGCCAGTTGCTCACTACATGGAGCCTGGTGCTGATAACACCAAGATCAAGGGTTCAGATGCCTGTACCAGCCAGCCATGAAAAAAAAAAAAAAAAAGTGGAACTTTTAAAAGAAAAGTGGGACTTTTCCGAAGAGGCCCTTTAGTGGGGTTTGGGTAAGAAAAGCCCCAAAGAACAATTTTGCTCATTAACCCCACATGGGGGTCAGACCGACAATTAAGGATTTTGGGGGGCACAGCTGAGATGAAATGGAAGGAGCAAAATGTGCCACTTTCAGATGTATGCATCAAGGGCTAAAAAATCCCAACACACATAAGCAGGTGGCCAGTTAGTTGATGAATGAGGGAAGAGAGGCAGGTCAGATAGAGGAGGATCTGCATGATGCAAAATCTTCTTGGCTTACTCTTAAAGTATAGGTACACCCCATGGTCACATAGACCCAGAGGCTGGCTCAAGTGTGACTGAGAGGAAATAGACGGGAAGATTGTTCTTAGCACACAATTAATCTCAGCATAGGCTGAGGGTGTGGGGATTTCTTCTCAGGCAAGAATGCTAGCTGGCCTTCCCAGCTGGGTCAGTGCCTACTTGCTGGGAGGCCACTGACCACTGAACCAACATTTCTAGTGTCTTGTATTCCAAACCAAGACTTCAGAATGTATTTTCTCATGAAAATAAAGTTATAAAATGGTAACCTATAATTTTCCTGACATAGGAGGTCTTCATAAAGTCCTTGGGCTTTTTAGACTTTACCAACTTCAGCTATAGATGTAACAGAAACAATCTGTAAACATCTTTAAAATGCTAATTTATTAAAGGTTAAGACAACTCTGTATTATATAATAGTATACAATATGTTCTTATTCTAGATGCAGACATAAAGGAAAACTGTCTATCAAATGAAAACAGAAATTGTGTCTGATGTTTAATAGAACCAAAGTCCCATAACAGGAGTAAAATTAAATTTGCCTTTTAAATGATTTTATAAATTGTTTCTATCTTGCCCATAATTTTAGTTAAAAACACATAAGGACTTTATGAATACTCTCCCCCAAACTATTCAAGATACATATGGGCTAACTTTGGTGGACTGGTATAGAACCTAAATACCACTTACAACGTTAAAAATTAACTTACAAATGCTCTTTTAGAGCATAACCTATTTGAAAGCTGGGGACTGCCTGTATTTAAAGATTAAATCTTCATTAACAACATCCTCAGTGCTGCTAACTGAACACACTGAAGGGAAAGTCTTACTGTGATTATATAGTCTCACCAGGCATTAAAATAATAACATTATCTACTAGCGTCTGTGGAGCTAGCTAGCGCAAAGTTATACATTGATTTTTCCACTGAAAACTCCTTTTTGGGCTTTGATTAGGTGGACATTTCTAAGTAAATGTTTTTCTGACTTCTACCACTGTTAATTGGGCCCTGAGCTTTTCTATTAAAATGGTACATGAAATATTTCGACATTATGCATATTCTCGGAATAATTAAAATTTATAGTGATTGCAAAGTTAGGCATATAATACATCTCAAAAGATAATACAATTCAAAGCAGAGCAAACATTCAAATCTTAAGATACTCTCACTTAAGTTTCAGAAGAAAATCAAGCAATTTCCTGGCTTGCACCCTTTCTTCCTTAAAATAAAGATCTATGGAGGACAGTTTTTTCTTTTTAAGTTTGTGTGCATATCATAGAGAGGGGGATAGTAACGGCATATCAAAGTGGTTACAAATTACTCCCTCTTCAAGTAACATCCAATAACAAAAATGTGATTTCACTTGCTCATAAATGTTTGACAGAAATAAAATTTTTTTTTCTGAAGAATATTTAGGACACAAACAAAGGCATAGAATGGGCAATCCCAGTGTATCTTTTATGAATGACATTTTGAGGAAGCTACTAGAGGAGTTTTGCTTTCCCTTTTCAACTCTTCTGTTCCTATATCATTCTACATAAGTAGAAACAGAGTACTCAATAAATGGTATTGAGTAACTGGTAATATTCATTGGAATTTAAAACACCATCTTTTATCCGAAAATTTCAAAGGGCTATACAGAAGAGTATCACAATTTTACATAAAAAGAAGCTGAGGCATGAGAAACAACAATGTTATTTCCCTATAAAGCAGATCAAAGAGTGAGACAAGGAACTTTGACTTCCGGTCCCTTAAACTAAACAGGACACACTGCTGGACATTGCCTGAACATCTAGCTATATTTATACTAAATTTATAAGGATCAAAAAAGGAATGAAGGGTAGATACAAAATAATCTTTTTGTAAACAATTCTTAGATTATACCCAATGCAGAATGTTTAATGAAACAGCTGAGTCACAGCTCTTAAGTCACAAAACAATATTATAACTCAAAGTCAAATATGTACTCATTGGCCAGATATATTCGTCGGAATATAAGAGCTGCCAATGCCAAAGTCAGGATGACAATCAATACAGCTGATCCACCATGATCGGTGTGGTTGGCTCTTGGCTGCTGGCCCTGGATTCCATCTGGTGAAGTAGATGACCTTCTCTGACTCTGCTGCTGGGCCCGGCGCTGTCGAGGGCTCATGGAGGTATTCTTAGCTACAGGTTGGGTAGGTTGTTGAAGGGATGCTGCTGAGGGATTCTGGACTCCATACTAGGAAATTTTAAGAAATATTGTTTGAAATTGGCAAAGAAAATTTGTATATATATTTGTTATCTAGTCAAGAACACGCAGAATCACAGAGTCCTAAATATGACTAAAGGCAAAACTACATAGAATTACCTGAATGCTGAGACTAATACCTCACCCTCCTGAATAAAACAGCAACACAACTTACTGAGTACCCAGTAAGTAGAGGAGGAATTTACCAACAACAGATAAGATTAGTTAAAAGTTTACCCATATGCTCCGTAGATGGCTTTCTACTCTCCCTCAGATGCAACTCAAGTAGTATCTGCTAAGCACCTGAGTACTTCCCTTCTCTCAGTAGATTCAAAGAGGGAAGCAATTTTATTTCCACTTTCAGCTTGAAAATTAGCCATTCTAAATGGCAAAACAGGCAACTCTCAACAGTGTGCCTTTCATGAACTGGGCTTTTCCCAGATACCATCTTACTGTATCAACAGGCTTCCACCAACAATCACAGAGCATAAGAAATAACTTCAAACTGTACATTCTTCACAGCAATATTGTTGTAAGAATTAGGTGTGGTTTTCAAACCAGGCTTATCCTTTCTTTCAATTCCTGTCAGTTGAATTGAACACAAGTCCAGAAGCATGTTTTACTTAATATTGAATACTTTATGCTGTCAAGAGTTCCCTAGGTATGTGCTGAGAAAAATCTGGAGTACGTCCTGTGGGACTCAATGTATCCTCTGTTTTGGTACACTGGTTGCTCCCCATTAAGCCCTGGATGACAACTGCTTTCTATTACTTCAACTGGTCAGCCAAAGCATAAACACGTGATATCGAGTGACTCAAAATCTTAAATATGATTTATAAATAAGAAAAAATGGTAATGGCATATTCAGGGACACTCTACAAAACATAAATTCCATTTTATTTATGTAGACATCTTAACTCTACCTCTACAAACACAATGTCCTTTGATTTTTTTTTACTGAAAGCAACCTGTATATTGATTTTACATTATGCCAATCCACATTCTTTCTAACAAAAAATAAAGAATGCATGCTTTACTCAAAACAGCTTAAAATTGATTAAGTATAAAACATTTAAAATACTTTTCATTAGAGAAAATTTAAATATTTGGAAGAAAAAGAATAAAAAATGTAATTCAAATAATTTTAAAAGGTAAGAGGATGTGCTCTGTGTTGGCAACAGCTATAAACATTCAGGGAGGAAACTGCTAATCTAATTTACCTGCAGATGAATTTCCATTTTAAATCTGACATTCATCTCAACATTAAAAGCTTAAATACTCTGAAATCACTGAAATGTAGTGACCCATAATACAGAGGTAGAAAGGAACTACTGACTTTGAGTTATAAATAAAAGTTAGTGCTGATACTGAATTAGAGTTGCATGAACGTGGACTTCCATAATCCAGGACTCCTAGGAGCAATCTGCTCACCGAAGAGAGCAGACACACAAAGCTGCAGCATTATATGAAGTCATACATCATCACTGGCATCATACAATGAGTTAATAAATACTCACTGAATTGTAATGAGTTATGGCAGCCAATATAGAAACATTCCATTTGAAATCTCCCATTCTTTCTATTGTTCAGCCAAAATGATAAAAGCGTTTAATAGAGCTAAAGTACTCAAGAAATAAAGGAAAAATGGGATCTTGAGGAAAATAAAAAAACATGATGGTGCTATCAATCCAGAAACTAGCACAAGAGATTGACTCAAATTAAAGCTTTTATTTAATACACGTTATTTTTTCAATTAGTTTGAGAAGAGAACATTATTCTGCCCATAAGCCTGACCAAAGCAGGAAACTTATCATTACTAGGCTGGCTTTTCCCCTTAGTAGATGTGTGACCTTAAGCAAGTTATTTAATCTAAGACTTAGCTCTCTCATCTGTGCAGTGAGAATAACATCCAATTTGGCATTGTGAGGATTAAATGAGATAATGATAGAAAGTGCTTAGGACACACAATTGCTTATTAAATGTTAGTTATTATTAATATTGTTACTATGAGTACATCCCTTTGGAGGCATCTAGATTTAGGTTTTAAAAAAAAACTTGTGATTTTACTTAGGACAGCTTTTCAGTCCCTTATTAGTATGATTAATATGTTTAGAAAACCAATTCCTTAAAACATAAACTCTAGATGATATTTTAGTATATATACTTAATGGAAATATTTAGATAGATATAATGTTTTAATTAGGTTCCTATGTTTCAGATGCCTTTTGGATGTCACTGACTAAAATCTAGTGCCTTGACATTATAAAATTCTAAAATGTTTCCTATTTAAAACAATCATACTCGTAGTTAAGTCCCTAGTAATACATACTGTATCAATTTTTCTATAATAACCTAGAATAACCAACATCTGTAAGAGAGTTTTGTTTTTGTTTTTTAATGCAAAATGTAATGGCTTATTCAGAACCTCAATCCCTGGGAAGAGGAGAAAATCTGATAGACTGAAAGAACATAAAACAACCATCAGTATTTTTCCAATTTCTACATAGCTAAAAAATCTGCATCAAAAAGCAACAGATGGCCTGATGTTATCTGCTGTATTTAGACTTCTGGCAATCTCTCACCCCCCTCAAGGCTAAAAAAAACCTAGCTTATCTGGGATTTGATGTATAAGGTCTCAGGGAATTTATCGTACACTTGCATGCAAAGCAGCCACACCTAGCCAAAACCAGGTTACAGTCACTTCCATAGTGGTCAAATTATATAATCACATTCTGAGATAGTTTATATGTAAATGTATTTAAAGCTTAATTGTAATTGTAGACAATTTATTGCTTATTGGTATTTTAACCAAAATTGGTCTCAATTAATGACCTATATCTATAAAAAAGAATTCTAAGTTCTATGAACATTAAAATCAAAATGGAAAATACTACTAAATAATATTATTGTTTGTACACTCTAATTTACTTAAACTTCTTGGTTTCTTTAACCGTGTTCCAAATATTTTTCAAAAGTGCCAATCCTAAGATTCATTCATCCAATCAACAAATATGTATTGACCACCTACTATATAGGAGGTACTAAGCCAGGCACTGGAGATAAAAATGGAAAAGTTAAAAGACAGTCCTGACCCTCAAGGAACTTACATTCTGGGAAGTGAGATAAATTACAGTTGTTATAACTGGAATATGTAACAAAGGGACTTGACATAGATTTAAAATACACAAAAGACAGATTTAAATACAACACAAATACTAGAAAAATTGTCCTAATAGGTGAAAAACAAGGTTACCACCCTCCTCTTTGTAACAGAATGGTTCTATTTTTTAAAAAACTATTTATGAAATAAGAAACAATTGGAATGCTAAAGGTGAAAAGTAATTGGAAATTTGCTTTAATATTTCAAATATATACTAAAACATACACTGACTTTAAAATTAATTCATTATATTCCTCTGCAATTCATAAAATTAGAATGGGATCACATAAAAACAATTTAAACTCATCTACATACACTTTTTTCTTATATACCTCCATCTTCAGTCCTGCTACTTAGTACTTACTTCCTTTACAGCACCCTCTCCCCTGTTCTTCTTCAACCTACTTTTCTCTGCCCAGCTGACTCTCAGTAGGAGAGACCCACTCAAGACTATTCAGTCCCACTATATATGAAGTTATTCCCAGGTAAAGGGCAAGTCTATATTTGCCCAGTTTCTATTTCAATTTTCCTGACCCATTGAAGTCTTCTATAAACTGGAAAAAAAAATGATATGTGGCTACTTAACAATCTGTTACCAAAAAGACACCAAAAGACAGTTCGCCTTTTATATACAGAAAGTCATTGTTTTTCTCCATATCTATTAATTTAGCACTGATACAGTCATTTTTTTTTAATATATCTCTCTGATCATCTAGGTTCACCAAAATTTTTAGACAATAGGTCAGGGCACAATTAACACTACCCATACCATTCATTCATTCTTTCATTCGTTATTTACTGGACACTTACTATGTGCAAGGTAGCACTGTCCAATAGAATTTTGCAATGATAGGTACTATTCTATATCTACATGGTGTAATCTGACAGCCACTAGTCAACTGTGGCTATGGAGCACTCGAAATGTGGCTAGATTGACTGAGAAACTGAATTTTTTTACTTCATTCAATTTTTATTAAAAAATTTACATTTAGACAGCCACATATGGCTAGTGGCTACTGTATTGGACAGAGCAAGTCTAAGGCAAATTTTTGGCTCCAGGTCTTTATTAAGTTGGTGCCTTAATGCACTTAACGAACCTGCCAAATATGCTATTTAGAAAGTGGCTAACATACGTATATTTTGTTTTGTTCAGAGTCTAGCACTATACTTAAACTAACTTTTCAGAGAATTATGGACGGAGAATATGACTTAAAAATTATTTAGTCCAGCCCCATTTAAGAAAAAAGAAACCAGAGGCCCTCAAAGTATGAATAACTTGCTCAAGATAATATAATTCATTAGAGGAATAGCTGGGCTAGAATCTAATTCTTAGGAGAATCAAAATTTTCAGATATTTGATCTAGGGATCTTCTCCTCCTTTTACAAATAATGGTAATAATATAGATATACATATATATGAAAAGACAAGAGCCATACCGACGTACTGGCAGTAGCACCCTGGAATGTTGTAGGTATATCATCTTGTAAATCATTTAGTGAAAAAGAGTGGTTTAAGTCTGACTCAGCAATAGTCTTTCCAGTTGAATTGACTTCTGCCTATAAACAAGATACATCCAAAAGCAGTGTTAAAACAGGAAACACACAGAATAAAGAAAATGGAATAACCCACAACCTACTACATTCCCTCTCTTGGATTTACCTGCTAGTTTTTAACATCTACCATCAATCAGTTAGCATTGAACACTCATGTGTCCAGCACTGTGCTAGGTATTACAGGAAAAGGCATAAACAATCCCTGTTCTCAAGGAGCTCTTACTTGGAAGGGATAAAACCAACACCCATGGTTCACAATCCACAATTCTAAAAAGCTCTAAATAAAGTTTTTCTGGTAAATTTTAGGCAAAGCCTGACATGAACTGATGTGAGGCTGTTCACAGTCTTTATCCAACATTGGTGTTTGCTGAGGAAATATTAACAAATCTGATTCTGAGATGACGTCCCAGATTCTACTGTGGTTTACATACAGTACATGTAAAATATTTTTTCCAATTTGAAAAATTCTGCTGTACAAAACACATCTGGCCCTAAGATTTTCAGAGAAGCAACTTTAAGTGTAACAGGAGTCCTCAGAAGGAAGAAAATAACCAACATTTATTGAACACATCCTCTTCCAGGCACTGCAATAAAATAGAAGGAAAAACTTCCAAGAACCGGACCTAGAAAGACAGTCAGGATACAGAGAAGAGGAGAAGATGGAGAGGGTACATGTTGCTTAATACAGATTGACATTTTCTGTGTGGAGCTAATTAAATTCCATTAATATGGGTGTGACCACTCAAAGTATTCAAATACTATATAATCCATGTTTGAGCAAAACATATGCAGAATAAGGGGATATAAGGGAAATATGGCAAAACATTAACAATAGTTATTTCTTGAGGATGGGATTATGGATGATTGTCATTTTCTTCTTATTGCTTATTTATATTTTCTACAATAGTAGCTAGAATTTATTAAGCACCAGAAACAGTTCTAAATGCAATACATGTATTACATATATTAACTCAATCCTCACAACAATTCTACAAGATAGGTATCATTAGTATCTACAGATGAGAAAAAGGCACAAAGTGGTTAAGTAATATGTCTAACATCGTACTAACAATAAGTAGCAAAGTTGGGACTGGAACCCTGGCATTATATAGCAGAGTCTGAGCTTTACCCATTATGCTGTAGTGTCTTTGTGAATGTAAGATTATAAGTTTTGTAATAAAAAAATCATTTGCAAAACCTTACTGAAATAGAACTATATTGCTTTTCTTTCTATCCTGAATTCAGCAGTAAACAAAATGCTTCATAATTAGAATTTATTTAGAAATTTACAATACCTTAAAACTGATTTGTCTAGCCAGTTCCTTGGCTTCTTGGTCAGCCTGGCTTGAATCACTTCCAGATTTTAAAGGCAACAAGACATCCTTCATGGCAGAGCCACACCCTTCACAACAAAAATCTTGTGATCTGGTAGGAAACAATTTTTTTATGAATATAAAACAAATAATTGAATATTAATTCCCTCTTATAGAAACACTCAAATACTGAATGATTAAATTTAAAAGAAAAGAACACTAGACAGTTCCACATCACATTCATTCACGTGCTATAAATTAGACAATTAAGGTAATAATTATAGTCTGAGACTATAAAAAAATCCAGGGCTTAGATTCCATTTTTTTCAATAAACTTCCTAAAGAAAAATAAGCTATAGATCTACAGAATGACAAAACATATAAGTAATCTATCACACTGTCCTCAAGATCACATATAACAGCCTATTTTAAACCTGTGAAAAAAGTGCATTATAAAGCTCAAATTATCTTCTAGCAGAAACATACAAGGATACTTTAAAAAGTTCATGGAAAAATGGAATTAAACAGTAATATGTATTCTTCCATGAACTTTTTAAAGAATCCTCATATATAAAGCAATAAAGAAGCCAATAAAAAATAGATATTTTTAGTATTATAAATACAGATATTTCTAGAAAAAAAATTCACAAATCATATTCATCTAAATAGCAGTACAACTTGGAAGACCTGGGAGAGCGTGTGGAAAATACAAATACTGAATTTATCACTGATTATATTAAGTAGAGACTCAAGATAAACCTGTTAATTAGACTATTTCCTAACATATATTTACTTTTCCATTTTCCTCTTTGTATTCCAGATAAAGCCAAAACTTCCCTAAAGTTCACAAGAGTGCTATGAGGATTTGAATGACTGGAAGTAAATATGCATAATATGTAGAGATATATAGTTATATTGCTGAACTTCTTGTTTCAAAGTTGTTTTTTTTTAATAGTAATTCTAGTTCAATATAATTCCAAAGACTTAGGTCTTCAAGTACATGGTATTTAAATTTATGAAATAGCATATATATACAAAGAATACGTAAAAGTAGCATAAATTTAGTACTTATTGATTTTTTTTGTTTCACCAGAAGAAGCTCTGTTGTCCATATCCCTTTGAAAATTGGTCACATACAAATTATTTGCCTTAAAGTGTATTCACTTTTAACTGAGAAGTCAAATGAAACTTAAAAGACAGTATTTATTTTGAATGCATTAGTTTGTCCACGGGATAGTATGCCACCATGGCTGAATGCAAAATCATTTTTTATTTTGGACCTAGTTTTTTGTTTTGTTATTTTATTATTTTATTTTAATTTCTCAGTATACATTGTGGTTGATTTTCGTGACCCTTTACCCATTACTCTTTCCCCGCTTCCTCTCTCCCCTCCCCTCCCCACTACATCATATCTATTCACTTGTCTTAACAAGTCCAAGGAATTGTTGTGATTGTTGTTTCTTCTTCCCCCCACCCTTTATTTGTGTGTTTATTTATTTTTAGCTCCCATAAATAAGTGAGAACATGTGGTATTTCTCTTTCTGTGCCTGACTTGTTTCACTTAATATAATTTTCTCTAAGTCCATGCATGTTGTTGCAAATGGTAGTATTTCATTCTTTTTATAGCAGAGTAGTATTCCATTGTGTAGATATACCACATTTTCTGTAT
>NW_007740911.1:13073-27766 GCF_000696425.1 Galeopterus variegatus | reverse complement strand
ACGTCTCAATCCCCTTCATGCGACCACAGAATGATTGCCAGGAGCCTGAGAGAGGAACAAAAGCAGCAGAGAGAGCTTTGTGGGCCCTTGACAGAGGACTAGATGGGATGATGGACCTTTTCATGATGCTTGCCTGTCTCAAAGACATCGAGGACCTGATAGACCTCCCTCCTCCTAGAAGCCTTGGTTCTCTGTCTTTCGGAATGCAAATGTCACCCCAGAGAAAGTGGGAAGAGTCCCCAAATTAACTGAAATGAAGTTTCTGCTACCCCAGCAGAATAGGAATTCTAAAAAAAAATTCAGTTGAGTTTCAAGATATTAAAGGAAGTATTCTTCCTTATGCACATGAATTTGTGAATTGATATTCACAATCACTTTAAAAATATTTGCTTTTATTTATTTTCAAGATAAATTTTGGCATTTTCATGGTATGGCATGAAATGAGTTTTCAGGAATAGAATCTTTATGTGTAATTTTGCAACTTAGTGTCCAGGAATCCATCAGGTAGGAAGGTCAGGGACAGCTGGACAGCTTTGTGTCAAGGTTTTATAGTGGCTGGCTATGGGCAGAATGTTTGAAGACTTAAAAAACATAATCTAAAATTTATATAGAAGAATAAAAGTCCCCCAATAGCTGTCAAGTTTGAAAAATAAGAGCAAAAAAGAGATGATGTCTCAGACAGAAAGATATGCAAACATGAGGCAAAGCCACAGAAATGACAGCTGTGGGGTCCCATGCAGGAATGGACAGACGGACACATGGAAAGGGAGTCTGAAATCAGACCTGCCTACATGGGATGTAACAAAGTGCCACAAATAAGATGGGAAAGAACAGACAGGTTATTAAATGGCATTGGAAAAACTTGTTCACTATGAAGAAAAAGTTGAGTATCTATCTCTTACCCTATTCAAAAGAGAACCCTTTCAGGTTTAAGACCTAAATTTGAAAGGTGAAATTATAAAGCTAAAGAGAGAAGTTGTTGAATAATATCTTTGCAATTTGAGGCTAGCCAGCAACTTCTTTTTTTTTTTTTCCTTTTTGTCTTTTTTCGTGTCCGGCAATGAGATCGCAACCCTCAGCACTGCACCCGCACCTCGCTCAGCCAGTGAGCGGGAACCGGTCTGTATGTGGGATCCGAACCCTCGGCGGGAGCGCTGCTGCGCTCCCAAGCGGCGCACTGTAGTAGTGCGCCACTGGGCCGGCCCAAGCCAGGAACTTCTTACACAAGATCCTCAAGATCTCTCTCCTCAGAGAGAAGAATTAATACAACCCTCGGCGGGAGCGCTGCTGCGCTCCCAAGCGGCGCACTGTAGTAGTGCGCCACTGGGCTGGCCCTAGCCAGGAACTTCTTACACAAGATCCTCAAGATCTCTCTCCTCAGAGAGAAGAATTAATATATTTGGTGACAACAAAATTAAAGATTTATGTTACATGAATGTCTTCACAGATGAAATTAATACATAGATGACAGATTGGGAGGTGTTTTTTACAATGTCAAAAATTTGGGGGATAAATGGGGAATGCTGAATATGAACCCTAAATTAGACATTTGTGTTATATAAATGTTAAATTTATTGAGTGAGGTAATTGTATTAGGGTTTATGTAGGAGAAGGAAGTTGTTCTTAGGAGATTTACCCTGAACTATTTAGTGGTAAAATGTTGGAATGTCAACAACTTACCTTCAAATATTTCAACAAAATATATACCTTCACGATGATGTGAATATACTTAATGCTACTAAACTGAGCACTTAAAAATGGTAAAGATGGTAAATTTTATGTTCTGTGTTTTTTAACACACACAAAAAATAGAAACCAAAACCAAAACAACCTATCACCTGGCTCAGAGGATTGCAGTCAGCTGGGGCCTGGGTTACACTAAATAATAATAATAATAATACATGTACATATCTAATAGGTATATATGTATATATTATATATATCTATACTTATAGAAAAAGAAAAATAAAGCATGTATGGAAAAATATTAATAATTGGTAAATCTATTATAATATTCATAGAACTTTTTTGTTAGTTTGAAGTTTCTCAAAATAAAAAGAGAAAATAGCAATCAAGTCACATACAGAATATGCAAGGGACGTGAAAATGAAAAATAAAAAGATGAAGAACAGTATAGAAAAATGGGCACAGGACATGAAAAGGCAATTCACAGAAGGGGGAGCCTGGCTGGCCATAAGTTCATGAAGAGATGCTCAACATCACTGGTAATAGCAGAAGGGAAAAACTGAAACTAAAATGAGATGCATGTTGCACCCACCAGGTAGATAAAAATTGGAAAGCCGTGTAATGCCAAGTGTTGGTGAGGCTGGGGAACCAGGAACCCTTACTATGTGAGTCCAGTGGCCTTACAGAGCAAATTGGCAGTGCAGAGTGAAACTAGGCATACACGTACCCTAGGACCTAGTCATCCACTCTGAATGCCAGACAGCATCAGTGGGACACATGTGCTAAGATGTCCATCGTAGCATTGCTTACCTGAGGGAGGACGTGGAACCACTTACGACCTGAGACCAGGGGAATGGATCAGGCAAATGAGGTAGACAATTACCAGTTGGGCTCCACTCCTATCCCAAGCCTTATTAGAAGCAGCAGCCAGAACTTCAGCAGGACCCCAGAAAGAGGGGTAGGAGGCACCTGAATGGAGGACTCCGCAAAGATTCAGGACTCAGAGGACTGGAATTAGTCTGAGTTGAGGGCAATAAATACAATTATATTTGCCTCATATTTAAATTTATGAATAGTGATTTACTCCTGCTACATTGTCATTAGCAGCCATTAGGCTCCCCAGTTTCCCAGGAGTCAAAAAAAGACAATGCTTACCCCAAAAGATTGGACCCATAATGGAAGAATTTTAGGCACGTGACAGTCTAATGGGGGTTATTTTTGCATGTGGGGGCCAGAGAATCCCATGGTTTAGCACATATGAGATTTTCTGCAAGGTCTAAACAAAAATTTTCAGAAATCCTGGTACTTCTATTTCTTGTGATAAAAGTATGACTGTGTCTTCAAGCAAAACAAAACTCCTGCTGTTTGGGTGGATGCTAGTGCGGTCTGAATGGAGTGTGTGGATGTGTGTCTCCATGGGGATTCTGGGATGGGATGAGAGGCAATTGCGTTGAGTTCTTCGTTCCAAGGAAAAGGGGCCTTTTCAGAAAAGAAAAATAAGTGCGTGTTCATGTAACTGTGTAGAAATTTTGTGTGCGGAAAATGTACTTACTATGTAGTTCATTTACTGTGTAGGAAAAGAACCCCTCCAGTTTTAAAAATTAATATATCCATTCTTTTTGCAGGTGTGGATTGTTATCTTTTAGCCCTCAAAGGAACTTAAATCCCAATGCCTTTGTTTCTCTTCCTGTAAAGTAAGGGGCTGATACTGAACTTGCTACAACCAAAGGTGAGGGCGGCAAAGAACTTTTCTCTGTTGAGTGTCAAGAGTCTTGATGAATTTATGCAGGGACAGAACCTCGGCAAGAGAACTGCCCTGAGCAGTGAGAGTCTTCTAAGAACCAGTTCTGACCCTTCTGGGCTCCTAGGAAGAGGGTCAGGGTAAGCAGGCGGAACTAATTTGGACTGAGCAACACCTACATGTCAGGGCCCCAGTGAGGCATTCTATGTGGTCTCTTTTGTATTTCTTTTACCTCCCCTCCTGAAGCAGGCGTCCCCCTGGACCCAGCCAATAGACAAGAATACTGAGGTTCAGAGGGATTAAGGCAGCTTGCCTGAGGTCACAAAACCCGAGTCACAAAGCCAATTCATGGAAGTGCCAGGATTCCATCCCGGGTAATTTCTACCATGCTAGGCTGCCATGGGCAAACAAAAATTGAAAATATTTTGAAGCCTTATCCCAGACTTCAAAAGGGCTCCAGCTAGTTTGTCTGAGCTCATCTTAAAGGTATCCACACCCTCCTTAAGATTCTTTGGCAGCCTGAAGCAGTCGGCAGAAAATAATTGCAGGAACAGTTACTGCTCCAAATCGAGTCTGTAAATTTCGGGCCATTTGGATCTTCATTCTGTATGCAGACATTATTAACATTCCAGCTTCGGGTTCAAAATGTCATGTTCAATGGAAAATGAAGAAGAAAAAAAAAAAAAGCCCCCTGCAGCCCTAGGGACCCTCCTAGAAGGAGGCTTAGCTGCCAAGGGACACTTACCTAAAGAGATAATGCTGGAGGAGATGAGGTCTGGCGTCCAAGCCTTTAAGAGCCTGATTTTGAGGCTGTTTGCCTCTAACCTTTCAAAATTCCTGGTCTTCGGAGAGAAAGAGGTGTCAACTGCAGACCAAGGTTGATGAAAAGTTGAATATTCAAACTGACATTCACCTAGAATGATGAGGGAGGGAGCTTTAATAGCATAACAAACGATTCCTCTGAAAGGAAATGTCAGGCAGGCTTTTTTTTTTTTTTCTTGGACTCTTTCCTTATCACCCCCGTCCCACCTACACACACTTAAATTTTGGCTTATTTAAACTTCAGGAGAGTCGCCAGCCAGGCAGGAAGAAGAAGTTAAATTAGAATGATTCCAAAGCTTTGGTTTTCAGACACTAATAAATTAGGTGAATGATAAGGCATTGGTGAAAACCTTGCAAGGGGCCGGTTTAAAGTGGTGTTTTCTGACCGAGTCAGCATCAGCATGGCTGGGGTTTGGGATCCTGCTAGGTAGGGAGTTTCCAAGGTGAGTCTGGGGGGAGTGGGGGGTGTGTTTTTGAGCTCTGTCATATCTTGGCATGGAAAGGAGAAATCTGATCCAGAAGTGGATTCAATGTAATTAGGGCCAACAGAATTGTTCCACTTCCAGATGAAGTTTGTTTCAAACAGACCAGTTTTGCAGGGATGTTGCTGAAAACCCCGACTGTCCTATCAGGAGATAAAGAGTCTGCATGCTGTCACTCATGGCTCATTTGGCTTGGCCGGGTGTTAGTTTCTGTGTGATTAACGGGCCCTCCCTTGGGTTCTTTTCTCCAAAAAGGGGAACAACTCACGTGCTATTCGCCTGTTATTTACAGGAGGGTGGCAAGGTCTCATAAAGAAGGTTCTAAATTTAATGTTCCAAACTGAGACTGTAAATTTTTACAGCCAGTTCTGTCTATCTATCTATCTAATTATTTAACAAATACTTATTTACCACCTACCATCTGCCAGGTCATGGGAAAAGCCCAAGACAAGGTTTTTCTGCAGGCTCCAGGGGCCAACACTTAAATCACCTCCCAGATTCTATTAAAAATGTGAATCCCAGGCCCTTCTCCCAGGAATTCTGATTCAGTAGCTACTAATCATTAAGCACTTACTATGCACCAGGCAAGGTGTGTAATCGCATTCAATCTTTACAGCACCCATTCCAAGAGCAACAATTATTCTCCTCCTTTTACAGAAAAGGCTCAGAAAAGTTGTATATTTTCCTCCCAAGTCTCACAGTTATTAGCAATAGGATTCTAACCCAGATCCAGCTGAATCCAAAGCCAGTGCTCTTTCCATCTTATTGCACTTTCCCTAGTCCAAAACTCTACCCCAGTCCTGATGCCAGCCCATCAGCTGGCAACACAACTGGTTAGTCGTGCTGGTAATGGTCTTCCTTCCTGTTGACTGGACCTGGGTCTCCCTCAGATAGCTTCTCTTGCATCATTCTCTGGCTGGAGACATTTGTTTCTAAAAACCCGTGTCTGCAGGAGAAGGCCTATGTTCCTTGGTTTGGCATCCAAGGCTCTTTACAGTCTGGCTTTCTCTTATTTTTCCTTCCCTATCCCTCACAGCTCCCCTACAAGTGCCCAGCTGGTCTGTTCTCTGTCCTCTGAATACCCAGAGGTTGTTATCAAAGAGGAAGTTTCTTTCCTTCT
Source organism: Galeopterus variegatus (assembly GCF_000696425.1). Taxonomy (NCBI): domain Eukaryota; kingdom Metazoa; phylum Chordata; class Mammalia; order Dermoptera; family Cynocephalidae; genus Galeopterus; species Galeopterus variegatus. The sequence continues at coordinate 21,915 of NW_007740911.1, read as the reverse complement.
TTAAAAGGCTGGTCCTTCCACCGGCTCTGGATTCTATTTCCTTGCTTGTAAGGACTTTTCTCCTTTGGTTACCCTCTTTTCCTTGCATTATTAATATCCATGTCTTTCTATAGCATCCCTTCAACAGGTAAAATGCTCTAAAGCCTCCCATATTAAACATTCTTCCTTGAGCCTCTGTTTCTCTCCAGCTATTGCATCATCGCTGTCTTCCCACATTGGCAAGACTTCTCAGAAAAGCTTTTGCCAATGGCCAACTCACTATCCACTCATTCTTCAGCCTCGTACTGAAATTGCTCACATCAAGGTTACCAATAACTTTCATGCTGACCAATCCAAAATGCTTTCCTGTTCTCATTTTAAATGCTTCCCTTTACTTCCGATTCTCTTGGGGACCAATGCAGAAAACAGAATCCACCCTAGCTAATTTAGGTAGAAAGGGATTTCACAGAGGGCATTTGGTGCCTTATAAATGCATCGGAAGGATTAGAGGGGCAGCTCAAGACGTCGCCCTCCACATGGATCCAGCAGAAATGCCTCCAGAACAGCACTGGAGAATTGGCCTGCCATGGGAGCTGGGGCCTCTGCCATGGTTGGGATTCTGCACCACAGCTCCTGGCTCCAGGTCCACATTGCCCCTGTTGCAGTCCCTGCTTGCTCGACCAAGTCTGCCTCAGCCTCTTGACTCTCACAGAGCTATTGGGATTCTGCACCACAGCTCCTGGCTCCAGGTCCACATTGCCCCTGTTGCAGTCCCTGCTGGCTCGACCAAGGCTGCCTCAGCCTCTTGACTCTCACAGAGCTAGGGATGCTCTGGGGCCCTCTATTACAACTGTTTCTGAAAAACCAAACGTCTCCATGGCTGTGCTTGCCAAGAGGTGCCACAGACTCTGTTATGTCCCTTCTTCCAAATCTTGAATCAGTACACCTGCTTGGAGGAAGCTAGGTTGGTGCAGACCTGACCTGCAGCGGGGTAGGGGACAGATGTTCTATAGCTTCCTAGTCCCTAGTGGACAGCAAGGCACATTGCAAGGAGGTGGGAATGAAATTGAATGGGCCACCGTTTCTCCTCTGCCGCGTTCTTTTGGTTTTCGTCCTTCCTCAGTCCAATTCTTCCCAGTCTCTCTGCTCAACTGACATCTGTCAAAGGGCCTCAGAGCTTGATCCTGACCAGAGAGTGGGGTGTTTGGTCTGGTGCTGAGTGTGCTGAGTTCTGGATGGTGGCTCAAGATCCAGGCCTTGGGAAGTGTGGCGGCCACCAGACAGCCCGTCTTTGCCCACCTGAACGGACTGTTACCAAAGGCAATGAAGAAAGATCCTTGGCCATTCTTCATGTCCCCATTTCTGGCCTCCATAGAAAACATCCCTTTCTGGGCTGATGTCCACTTCACCAGGTCTGTCTCAACCTGAAGTGCCGTCCATTCTAAATGACCAGGCAGAAGCAACTGGGCTTGGCATCTGGCTTTCATTTAAAGGCTGAGTCCAGAGCTTCAAATATGTGTGACCCTGAGATCATAAAATAGGATTGAGGGTTTCCTGGCAGGCAGGGCTGGAGGCTGCCTTCTCAAGTCCTTGCATCTGAGTAGCCACCAGGGGCTAAGGAGGGTAGGGGAGAAGGCTTCTAAGGAAATCTGCACCTGCCCCCCCAGGCCTTCTCTGGATGTGGACGCCTCCTCTGGGAGCCTACCAGTCCCCAGGGCACCAGCAAGTCCAGCCCTGTGGGCTGTGTCTCCTGCTCCTCTGAGAGGCCAGCAAACCATCCCAATGGCTTGTCTCCCTGCCGAGGAGCATACCATCTGCTCAAAGGCTGGGCAGAGCTTCTGGGGCTGCTCACCACTGTAAACATCAGTGTACCAGTTTACAAGCCAGAGAACCCTGCATGAGCTTGGTTGAGCTCCCTGGGAAGCCCTGGAATGTCTACCAAGAGGGTCCTCCCTAATACCTTTCTCTTGTCCCCCTTTTACTTCCTCCTCCTCCCCCTCCCCGCTTCTCTTCTTTGGCCTTTGACTGCGATATTCTTTGAAGGAAGAAGTTATGTTGCCCCAGGAAACTCATTTATAGCAAAATAAGTGAAAGGTCTGGGCATCTGGCACCATGTGGGGCTCATTTTCGGGTTATTGCTTTAGCATGCCTTCATCTGGCTCTGCCGAGCTTGGAAACTCTCCCCGCCAACATCACACCTGGTTTCAGCTGGAAGGGAAAGGACTTCAGCTTTTCATCTTCTGGGCAGTACTATTAAGATCACCATCTTGCAGGGGAGACCATGAGAGTGATATGAGAGGGTCCACTCTTACCACCATCCCTGCCTTCCGCAAGCCCCCACTCTACCTGGAAGACCACAGTGGCATTTCAGCTCCCCTGGTATCAGTGGCAGCTCAGACCTCATGTCCAGAATTCCTTGAAAAGTGTGGGTGTTCCCCATTCCCTGTGCAGTTATCATAGCAACTGGCTGCAGGACCCTTTGGGAAAGGATCAGGAAATGGCTTATCATATATACTTGTGATGGCCTTACAGGGTCCTCCTTGAAGGGATCCGGCCTCCTGTTCAATAGATGAGCCCAGGTCTGTGAACTGACTTAGATCTGGAAACTGCATACAGAACCATCGTGTTCTACTGCAGCAGCCGATGCAGCTTCTGCTTGCTAGCTCTCGATGGTTTTTGTTGTTGTTGTTGGGGGTTATGTAAATCAAATAACATTGTAGCCGGCTGTCTATTGTGTTCCTGATAAGAACGGTGTGATCAGCTGGCAATCACCAAGATCCCTGAAGGTCAGGTCGGCCTGATCACCACTCCAGCCCTGCTGTCTATTACAGGAATTATGTCCACCTCACTGCTGCTGATTAAATGCTTCCTTAGCATCAGCCTTTCTGGAATCCCATCAGCCCCACGCAAGATTCTGGGGATCCCAGGTCCACGGCAGCATCTGCTCCTTTCAAACTTGTCCTGTAGAGAACAGCCACCACCATTTAGCTCTAAAGAATACTGGTGGCCAGTGCTATCTTTACAGTCTTTTAGTGGAGCTGGGCTCTGGGTGCTTCAAGGGAACAAAGTAAGTTCTGGGCTTTCACATAATGTGTCCATTCTAACATTTCCACCTTCCTGAAAATTCTACTCTTTCTCTATATTACACCAAACATTCCAGAATCTCCACCTCCCAGACTGTGGGCCTTCATTGAGTCCAGGCTTGAAGAGGCCATCAGGAGCATCTTAGGACTGGCTCCAAAGTCCTTGCCAAGACACTGGACCTCAGTTATGACATGCTCCCCTGTCAGTAAGTGTAGAAGATATGCACCTTATCTTCAGGCAGCCATACTGAGCCTAACTCTCAAGACCCACTTCACACGTGCTCCTGTGATTCCTGCAGGTGTTCACCAGAGAGGTGCTGCTGTCCCTTTGATGCCTAAGCTGTTTCCTTCCAGAGGAGGGACTGTGTTTTTCTGCTTGGACTGTGCCGAATGTTTACCCTGGTTATTGGCCTAAGGCAGCAAGTGATGGTGAGGGAAGATCTTGAGAAAGTCAGGCATCATTTTGGGAAATGCCTGTCTCAGGTGAGGTTTTTGCAAGGTTTCCAGGCATGGGGAGACCATTCCTCTATAACAAAGAGGAGGGAGTTTCTCCCAGCGCTGATGATCCGGGGCATCAGGCTTGTTCACTCAAATGTCCACATTCCTGGCCTCGGGGGTCTCACTTTTTTCCTATGAAAGCCCTAACTTTGAAATGGAAGACTTGTCCTCTTCGCAGAATTGCCACATTTACAATTACATATTGCCTGGGTCTGAGTTTGAGCCCAGGAGTTCCTATGGATATGAGCTATGAGAACTCGGGGGTCTCACTTTTTTCCTATGAAAGCCCTAACTTTGAAATGGAAGACTTGTCCTCTTAGCAGAATTGCCACATTTACAATTACATATTGCCTGGGTCTGAGTTTGAGCCCAGGAGTTCCTATGGATATGAGCTATGAGAGTCTCCTTAAATTCTGCCACAAAGCCCCTCTGGCTTGAGTTAATTGCTACATGATCTGGGCCTGCCATTTTCTTTATTCTACTTCTTCTTTTAAAAAAATTTTTTAAATAGACTTGATTTTTAGGGCACTTTTGGGGTCACAGAAAAATTGAGCAGACAGTACTGTGATTTCCCATATACCCCCTGCCCCTGCACAGCTTCCTCCACTATCAACATCCCCCACCACAGGGTACCTCTGTCATAGTCCATGAGCCTGCACTGACACATCACTATCATGCAGAGTCCTAGTTTACATCAGGGTTTACTCTTGATGTTGGACATTCTGTGGGTTTTGACAAATGTATACTGACATGTATATACCATTATAGTACCATGCAAGGTAGTTTCACTGCCCCCAAATCCTCTCTCTTCCGCATATGCATCCTTCCTTCCCACTAATCCTTGGCAATCACTGATCTTTTTACTATCTCCATAGTTTTGCCTTTTCCAGAATGTCACATAGTTGGAACTGTAAAATATATAGTCTTTTCAGACTGGCTCCTTTCACTTAGTAACATGCTCTTAAGCTTCCTCCACGTATTTTCATGGCTTGATTGCTCATTTTTTAAAGCACTAAATAATATTTCATTGTCTAGATATACCAGCTTATTTATCCACTGAAGAACATCTTGGTTGCTTCCAGGAGTTTTGGAAATTATGAATAAAGCTGCTATAAATATCTGTGCTTTCGTGTGGACATAAATTTCAACTCTTATGGGTAAACACCAAGGAGTATGATTGATAGATTGTACAGTAAGAGTATGTTTAGTTTTATAAGAAACTGCTAAGCTGTCTTGAAAGTGGCTGTACCATTTTGGATTCCCACCAGCAATGAATGAGAGTTCCTGATGCTCCACAACCTCACCAGCATTTGGTGGTGTCAGTGCTTTGGAATTTTGCCATTCTAATAGATATGTCGTGGTATCTCAGTGTTGTTTTAATTTGTAATTCTCTAATGACATATGATGTTGAGCATCTTTCTATATGCTTATTTGCCATCTGTAAATCTCCTTTGGTGAGGTGTCTATTCAGATCTTTTGCCCATTTTAAAAATTGGGTTGTTCATTTTCTTATTGTTGAGTTTTAAGATTTCTTTGTATGGTCATATTTTGGATGACAGTACCTTATGAAATATGTCCTTTGCAAATATTTTCTCCCAGTCTGTGGCTTGTCTTCTCATTCTCTTGAAAATGTCTTTAGCAGAGTAGAAATTTTAAATTTTAATGAAGTCCAGCTTATCAATTATTTCTTTCATGGATTGTGCCTTTGGTGTTATAGCTAAAAAGTTGTCACTGAACCCAAAGTCATCTGGATTTTTTCCTATGTTATCTTCTAAGAGTTTTATAATTTTGCATTTTGCATTTAGGCCCATGATCCATTCTGAGTTAATTTTTGTGAAGGGTGTAAGGTCTATGTCTAGTTTCATTTTCTTTTTTTCTTTTTTTTTTTTTTTTTGCTTATGGATGTCCAGTTGTTCCAGCACCATTTGTTGGAAAGACAATATTTCTCCATTGTATTGCCTTTACTCCTTTGTCAAAGATCAGTTGACTATATTTGTGTGGGTTTACTTCTCTATTCTGTTCCACAGATCTATTTGTCTATTATTTCACCAACCCCCACTATCTTAATTACCATGGCTTTATAGTAAGTACTTAAGTTGGGTAGCGTCAGTCCTCTGACTTTGTTCTCCAGTATTGTGTTGGCTATTCAGAGTCTTTTGCCTCTCTACACGAACTTTAAAATAAATTTGTCAATATCCACAAAATAACTTGCTGGGATTTTGAAATGCACTAAATCCACAGATCAAATTGGGAAGAACTGACATCTTGAGTTTTCCTATTCATGAATATGGAACATTGCTCCATTTATTTAGTTTTTCTTTAATATTTTGCAGATTTTCTTCTTAAAGCTTCTGAAGTATTGAACAAAAGCCACTCAGCTAACAAAGTCTTTATAATTACCATTGCATCACACTGTTCAAGTGCCAGAGTTGCTGCATAACCCAGCATTTCACCTCTCACCCTTGGTGACAGTCTTAGAAACTGTGATACAGCTGCTTGTAGGGGTTATCAACATCTCACTTACTGTAAGCACTGGGTCCTTATTGCTGCAGGGCTGGCAAGGGATCTAGCTTTGAAATCCCATTCTGGAGGTACTTTCTTAGTTGGGGTTCCCTCAAAAGCAGGGCCTGAGATGAAGGTTTGCATGCAGATAGTTTACTCTGGAAGTGATCCCAGGGAGGAACAGTGAGGGACAGTGGAGTGAAACTCAGAGGTTTGTGTTGTGGAGTTGGCCACTGCTACAGAGCCGTCATCTGATCCTGCAGGGACTTCCTGAGAAGTCTCATGAAAAAGCCTTGGAATTGTCTGTCCAGGGAAAAGAAATGATAAGCACTTACCTGTTGTCCCTTCTCCTCCTTGTCTACAGTGACCCCACAGGGATTAATTTCTCCTGCAGTCAGTGTTGTACATGTGTAAATGCCAAGGGGCCTCCCATGGAGTGGCAAAATCTTGGAGTAGGAGCTGTGAGGTACATGGTCAGCCCCTGCCAGAACCTGTTGAAACCTGCACAGAACTGGTCACTGCAGCAGTGGCTGGAGTGAGAGGTAGGGCTAAAAAGGCTTGAAACAGAACATAAGCAGTGACCCAAATCTTGGAGTAGGAGCTGTGAGGTACATGGTCAGCCCCTGCCAGAACCTGTTGAAACCTGCGCAGAACTGGTCACTGCAGCAGTGGCTGGAGTGAGAGGTAGGGCTAAAAAGGCTTGAAACAGAACATAAGCAGTGACCCTCATAAGCCCCAAGAAGGGTCCCCAAGATGGAAATCAAGTTTCCAATATTTAGACTTCAAGTCCACTATTTTTCTCTTGCCTCCTGTAGGGTTCATATAAGAGAACATGGTGGTATTAATAATAGTAACAACAGCAAAAGTCATAACTACCGTATCTGAGGTCTTACCATGTGCTGCCTCTATGCTAAGTGCTTTACATTCCATGTCATTAAATCACAGTCACAGCCCTATACAGTCAATACTACTGTGAGGTTGTCTACCCAGTCCTGGCTCTGACACTTTGTAGTCATATGACCATAGGCAATTTACATAAATTCTCTGTTTCAGTTTCTCCATCTATAAAAGTGGATCAGTAATGACATCTGTGGCAGAGGATGTTGTCGAAGATTAAATAAGGTCATGTACAAGAATCAAGGTATTAGAATCTAATAATGAGCAGAAAGACCATGGACCTACTAGTTTTTACCACAGGGCACATGAAGATTACCTCTATTGTTTCCATGGCAACCCGAGTGTCATGCTTCTTTAGCAGCACATGGTAAGTGCTTCATAACTGTTGTCCCATTTTACAGAGGAGGAGACTGTGGCTCAGGGAGGTCAACAACAACATACATATCTAAAACAGCTTTAACTACAAACACAATAATTTCAATGACACTCAAATGATTTAAAATCTACAGAGGCTGACTGGTTAGCTCAGCTCATTAGGGTGCAGCCTGATAACTCCAAGGTTATGGGTTCTGGATCCCTGTACCATCCAACTGCCAAAANGTGCAGCCTGATAACTCCAAGGTTATGGGTTCTGGATCCCTGTACCATCCAACTGCCAAAAAACAAACAAACAAACAAAAAACCAGATCAAAAATAATATGGAAAACTACTGTCCTATGATATCTAATAAATACAAGTACAGTCGTCCCTTGATATCTGTGGGGGATTGATTCCAGGACCCTGTACAGATACTACAATCTGCAGATGCTCATGTTCCTGATATAAAATGGTGTAGTACTTGCACATAACCCATACACATCCTCACATATACTTTAAGTCATCTCTAGATTACTGGTCATACCTAATACAATGCTTACATATGACTTCATTCATGTGGATTCAACGTAGTACTCGGTACACGGCAAATTCAAGTTTTGCTTTCTGGAACATTGTGGAAATATTTTTCCCTAATATTTTTGATCCACAGTTGATTGAATCCATGGATGCAGAACCCACAGACACAGAGGGCTGACTATACTATGCTTCCTAGTGGGCAGGTAATTGAGGAGGGCGAGGCAGGATTGTGGAAGTTGGGTTTTAAGTAGCAGGGAACTGAGGACCCAAGGTGAGGTCTGTGGACGAGGAAGTCTCACTGATAAGTGCTGAGTTAGGACATTTGTTTGGTAGGGCTCTATAGCGGAGGTGAGAAAAAGCACACAGAAGCAGAAGGATCTGGTGCTAGACGTGACTGGCCAGGGCTGGAGCAGGAGCCTGAGCCCCAGGAGTGGCAGGGAAGCCCACCCTGAGTAGCTAAGCCCAAGAGTGTGGGCTGCTCTGGTCTTTTCCTTTCCACATGCCAACTTCTCTATCTGCAGGACAAGGGTGCATGGAAGGCTCAGGCTCTGGAGAGGAAAATGGTGTTGGGGGAACATGAGGCTGATTCTGAGGAGATGCCAAGCTGGAGCTGGAGAAAGGCTCTGCAGATGGCAAGGTCACAGGGAGGACAGATGACTCAGTGCTGTGCTGGATTTTCCCCTTTCCCATTCCGCAGTCAAGCCCAAAGGTAGGTGTGCATTTCAGTGCCTCCCGGGAGCTGTGTGGCCAGGTGGGAACCAGAAACAGCTGCAAGGCTTCTGCTCCACAAAGTCAAGTCTGCAGGAGGCCAGAGGACTTGAGGGACAGGTGATAGGAAGAGAGGTTGAAGGTCGAGGCAGAGTGCCTCAGGAGGAGAGGTTGGGAAGTTCTCCAGCAATGGAGGCCTATTGTGAGAAAGGCCTCTGAGTTCTAGCTAGGCCTACTTCTGGCCAGTGCCCTTGACGGTGGTTGCAAGGAGCATGGAGTGC
>NW_007740911.1:11617-12359 GCF_000696425.1 Galeopterus variegatus | reverse complement strand
TTCTAGCTAGGCCTACTTCTGGCCAGTGCCCTTGACGGTGGTTGCAAGGAGCATGGAGTGCTATGGGGTCCCATCCTTGGGGGTCCCAGAAACAGCAGAGCTTTCTGGGTACATCTCAAAGGAAGTCCTTGTGAGCAGATGACCAGAGTCTCCTCCTACCACTCCCAGTGCCTCAGACCCCGTAGGGGGAGAGAGTGAGACCTCAATATTGACTGGGGTTAAAATTTATTTTAGCTTGGCAGGAGAGAAGAGGGTGTGTAAACTTAACAAATAAGCTAAAATATGGAAAATATACATAGTAATATTTCCTTTTTACCCAAATTTGTAGACACAGATTTCTAGGTATAAAAGTTATAAAATATATATCAATTATAACAACTAATACCAATTATTTTTGTAATGCTTGATCTGTAAAAGTTCTACACATGAATTATTTAATCTTCACAATAACCTAGGGAGGCATATATACTATGAATCCATTTTACAGAAGAGGAGATTGAGGCCAAGAGAGGTTAAGTCGCTTGCCTGAGGTCACACGTTTATTAATGGTGGAGATGTAATGCAAATTTAGCTTTCTTTAATTACCACATTATCTGGTCCCTCCTCCACATCAGTTCTAAACACTGGCTCCAAAGGGTTCTAAGTGTGGAATATCCTCTTCATGTAAAATGCTCACCATCCTGCTCGGCACACACTGGCCCGATAAAGTTATTATTGTTACTATTTGTCATAGTGGTCATGC
>NW_007740911.1:1932-11035 GCF_000696425.1 Galeopterus variegatus | reverse complement strand
TGCTCGGCACACACTGGCCCGATAAAGTTATTATTGTTACTATTTGTCATAGTGGTCATGCCTCCCATTCTATATTCTTCCTTGCATATTAAAATAAACAATAATTTGAGCTATGATGAAATGCTGCTTTTCCATGATGGTTTTCTTTGTCTCAGCCACGCCAAACAGTATCCACTTGCTGCCTGTCCTCCAGCCCTTGAACACTGTGTGTTGAATATGTAGGTTCCTATCACTCTCACCAGCCTCTATCTGGCTGCTTTCAGACCACGGGTGACTTGAGAATGAGAACAGAACCATTCATCCCTGGGAGCTCCTGGCTCTACCTGGATCTCCTCTTGAGCTGAGGGCTGACCCCCTCTGGGTGGATACTGGAAAATGTCCCAGAGAGCACCCACCTGCTCTTGCGTGCAGGACTGCTGCCCTTCTCCCCCAGGGATGGCAGGACGGACCAGGCTCCAGCCAAACAGTTCCTCTAGGTAAGACCAGTCCTCGGCAAGACTGTCTTTCTTTTCTCTGTCAATGTGTACTTTGGGTGCATTGGCTGACCTTTACTAATTGGGTTTCCCTGTCTTCTCTGATTCTCTTTTCTCCCTCAGAACGTCACGGCCAGTGTCTCACTCCCTTGCCTCAATATCTTCAGTATTATGTAGAAGACAGGCCACAGGCTTGAAATCAGACAGTTCTAGATCCCAGGCCCACTCAGGATAAGTCATTTAACTACTCAGAGCTTCAATTGTTCAATTGCAAACTGTGGTGAGAATATCCATTTTACAGGGTTGATGTGGAAACACTTACTGCAGTATTTGTGGGACCCAGGTGGTGAAGACAATGTGAATCATGAATTCATTTAGGGACAACTGTGCATAATCCAAAAATGTTTCCAGACTTTGTTTCAGGGTGTTTGGTGGGCTGGACACATTGAATTAGATTCTGGAAGAAAACAATGAAAAAAGAATGGGATACATTATTTTGAACAACAAAAAAAATGGTTTTAAATAAAGATATGAACCAACAGGAAAATAAGAAATATACAGGATCAAAAGACACATTGAATTAGATTCTGGAAGAAAGCAATGAAAAAAGAATGGGATACATTATTTTGAACAACAAAAAAATGGTTTTAAATAAAGATATGAACCAACAGGAAAATAAGAAATATACAGGATCAAAAGAAAAAGACAAAGAGGAGAAGGAGAAATAACAAAAACTGATGATGTAGAACTTTGTTTTTGAAAGCTCGGTTTGGTACGGGAGATAAAACGTTGGGCCCACCTAGGCTGGTATATCTAATAGTGACCCTCACCTAGAGCCAGGACTCAAAAGGGCTGTATCCAAAATGTACAAGAAAGTGAGAAATAAACTCACCAGGCAGGAAGGGACAACAAGCAAAATTGCCTTGCCTGACAAGACGGCACTGGGTGGAGAGGAAAAACATCCTTTGAGAAATCATAACTACAGGCTGGCCCAAAAGTAGGTCTACAGCCCAAATTCATTCTGCTTATATTGTCTAAAAAAACTTAACTAGAGAATTTAAAGTAGTCTCAGGTTTGAATTGCTCCAGACCCTGGGAGAAGCAAATGTAAAGTATCTGGAGAAACACAACTTTAACCCAAGACTCAAAGAATTCCACAGATAAAATTCCAAGGAATTTGCACTCAGAGTCAGAAGTCACAAAGTAGACATAAAAAGATGCACCATGAGCAAGAGCCAGCAGAAAAAGCAGACCACAGAATTAGATGGGAAATACTTTATTTAATATAGGAACTAATGCACACAAAATATTAAGTAAGTATGTTGAACACATTTTACAGAAATAAGAGATGCTTGAAAATAGACAAAGAAAGAAAGGAAAATAGATACCTTGAAAACAAGCAAGTACAAGAGTATTAAAGACCAAGAGAAATTGTAAAAGGACCAAATAAACCTTTTAGGAACAGGAAGAAATTTGAAAACAATTGAAATTTAAAATCTTAATAAATGGGGGATATAGCAGATTAAAAGCAGCTGAAGAGAGGATTATGAACTAGAAGATAAATCTGAAGTAATTACCCAGAATGTAGCCCAGAGAGAAAGGCAATGGAAAATACAAAAGAAAAGCATAGCAACATGGAGGATAGAGTGACCTCTACCAGAGTTTCAGGAACAGAAGACAGAGAAATTATGACTGAGAATTTTCCAGAATTTTTGAAAGATAATTCTTAGAGCTAGAATGCTCTGAATTGCAAGTAGGGTAAGAATTCACCCCTACTCACCCCTAGATATATCAGTGAAAATGCAGAACACCAAAGACAAAGAACAGGTTACAAAAGCAGCCAGAAGGAAGATGAATTACCTACAAAATAATTACACTTATGAGAAGAATAGAAGCCAGAAGACAATAGAAAAATGTGATGAGAGAAAATAACTGTTAGCTTCATGTTGCATACTTAGCAAAAATACCTTTTAAGTGAAAGGGCAAAATAAAGTCATTTTTTAGACAAATAAAAAGTGAGGAAGTTGAAAACAACAAATCATCATTAAAAAAAATTCTAAAATCATGTACTTCACTACAGAAGGAATGTGATCTCAGATGTGATCCCAGATCCTAGACACACATACCAACATACAAAAAGTAACTAAGACCCATGAAAGTGGTGAATATGTGTGGGTATATCTAAATAAACAGACTGTATAAAGAATAATGTCTATTTTTTGATTAAAGGAAAAAGTTGGGTAAAAAACAGACCCCAATAACTTGCAAGTTGGGAAGTATGATCAGAGCTAAATATTTTTAAATCCATGGATTGTTCATAAGAAGTGTAAAACTACTAATTAGCTTTAGATATTGTTACATATGCATGTTAAACTTTCTAGAGTAACTACTAAAATAATAGAAGAAAAAAAAATTAGGTGAGAAAAACAACTCAATTGCTGGCCCCTGCTGAAATGACAAGAGAAATTAAATAAGAAAAAGAGAAAAAGTAGAACAAATGTGCAGTATAAATAAGATAGCAAAAAATAAATCAAAATATGCCAATAATCACAATAAATGTAAAGTAACAAAAATCTCTAGTAAAACACAAAGATTTTCAGCATTGATTATTTTCTAAATAAGCAAAATTCAGTTTATATGCTGTTTACAAGAGACCTACGTAAAACATAATCATACACAAAAGCTGAATGTAAAAGGATGGAAAATAAATGCCCAGAAAATACTAAGACAAAGAAAAGAAATGATGTGGTAAAATTAACATCAGACAAAATACGAGGGTACTTCAAAAAGTTCATAGGAAAGTAGAATTAAGTGATAATATAAATTTGTCCCTGCACTTTTAAAAGTACCCTTGTAATATTTAAGGACAAAAGCATAATTATAGATGCAGAGTATGATTACATGATAAAATAGGACATTCTTGACCAGAAAGATGTAACAATTATAGACCATGAACCTTAAAAAAACGCTTTAAAATACACAAAGCAAAAATTGATGGAACTATAAGGAGAAAGTGACAAATTCATAATAAAAATAGAGTTTTAACATTCTTCTCTTATTAACTGATTAATCTAGGAGATAAAAAAATTAACAAAGATACAGAGTATTTGAGCAACTCAAAGATGATGTTTGACCTAATAGAAATCTATAGATATTTGCACAGAAATAGAGAACATACATTCTTTTCAAATGTTTGACTGTTTCACATTCTTTTCACATGGAACATTTATGAAAATCGATGAGAAAGGCCATGACGTAGGTCTCAAAAACTTCAAAAGAATTGTCATTTTACAGACTACATGTATAACACACTGTAACCACAATGCGGTTGAGTTAAAAATCAATAACCACAATGACAAGAAGTTACAAACCCCCCATTATTTTGGAAGTTAGAAATAGAAACACTTCTCATGAGTTCTGAAGAACTCATGGGTTACAGAAATCATAATGGAAATTAGCAAATATTTGGAATTGAACATGAATAAAACATTACACATCAAAACATGATAATGCAGCTGAAGCAGTATTTACAGGGAAGTTTGTAGTGTTAAATACTTATATTAGAAATAAAAAGCCTAAAATTGAATGAACCAAGCATCAAACAAGTTAGAATAAAAGCAGAAAGTGAAGGACAGTAATAATAAAGATAAGTGAAGAAAGAGAAAGGAAACATATAGAGGTAACAAAAACATGCCAAAGTTAATGTTTTAAAAAGATTAATAAAATAAAATTTACCAAGATTAAAAAAATTTTTTTATTATCCATGTTTATGGGGTCCAGCCTGTTGGTTCAATACATGCAGATATTGTATAATGATCTAATCCGAATAGCTAGCATATCTATCACCTAATCATTTAACATTTCTTGGTAGTTATAACATTCAAGATCGTCTCTTCTGGCTATCTTGAAATATACAACACAATATTATTATCTATTGTCACTGTAGAGCACTAGACATTATTCTTCCTATCTAACTGTAGCTTTGTAACTTTGGACCCATCTACCAACATTAACCTCCCCCTCCCTTTCCCTGCTGTAGTAACCACTATTCTACTCTCCGTTTCTCTTTTTTTCCCCTCTCTTTTAAATTTATTTTTCTTAGTTGACCCATGATGATAGTATATATTTATGGAATACAATGTGATATTTGGGTACATTCATACTCTGTGCAATGATGAGGTCAGGGTGTTTAGTGTACTCATCACCTCAAACACTTGTCACTTCTTTGTGTTAGGAATGTTCAATACCATCTCGACTAGCTATTCAAAGATACACAGTACTTTGACGTTAACTGTAGTCTCCCTATGTTACTATAGACCACTAGATCCCATTCTTCCTATATTTCTGCTATTTTGTATCCACTGACCACCCTCTCCTCATCTCCCTCTCACCCTTTCCCTCACCAGTCTCTAGTTACCAATATTCTACTCTTTACTTCTATGAGATCAATGTTTTTTAGCTTCCATATATAAATGAGAACATGTGGTATTTCTCTCCCTGTGCTTGGCTTATTTCACTAAACATAATTTTCTCCAAGCTCATCCATGTTGCTGTGAATGGCAGAATTTCATTCTTTTTTATGACTGAGTAGTATTCCACTGTGTATATATACCATATTTTCCTTATCCAGTCATCCATTGAAGGACATTTAGATTGGTTCCAACTCTTGGGTACTATGAATAGATCTGTGATAAACATTGGTGTGCAGGTGTCCCTTCGACTTGTTGGTTTCCATTCCTTTGGGTATATACTCAGTAGTGGGATTGCTGGACCATATGGTAGTTCTATCTGGAGTTGTTTGAGAATTTTCCATACTGTTTTCCATAACGGCTGTACTAATTTACACTCACACCAACAATGTATAAGAGTTCCCCTTTCTCTGCATCCTCACCAGCATTTGTTTTTTTCTGTCTCTTTGATAATAGTCGAACTGGGGTTGGATGATATCTCATTGCAGTTTTGATTTGCCTTTCTCTGATTATTAGTGATGTTGAGCACTTTTTCATATACCTGTTGGCCGTTTGTGTTTCTTTTTTCAAAAAATATCTATTCAGTTCCTTTGACCATTTTCAAATTGGATTTTTTTTTTTACTATCGAGTTATTTGAGTTCTTTGTATATTCTGGATATTAATCCCTTGTCAGATGCATAGTTTGCAAATATTTTCTTCCATTCTGCAGGTTGTCTTTTCTCTCTGTTGATTGTTTCCTTTGCTGTACAGAAGATTTTTAGTTTGATACAATACCATTTGTTTATTTTTGCTTTCATTCCCTGTGCTTCTAAAGTATTATTCATTAAATTTCTGCCTAGACCTATGTCCTGAAGTGTTTCCCCTAAGTTTTCTTCTAGAAGATGTATAGTTTCACTAATCTGATGATGGACATTTGGGGGGGTTCCAACTCTTGGCTATTGTAAATAGTACTGCAATAAACATCAGAGTACAGGTATCCCTTCGGCACAATGATTTCCATTCCTCTGGGTGTATTCCCAGCAGAGAAATAGCTGGTCATATGGTAGATCTATCTGTAATTGTTTGAGGAATCTCCATGCCATTTTCCATAAAGGCTACACCATTTTTCAGTTCCACCAGCAGTGTATGAGAATTCCTTTTTCTCCACAACCTCTCCAGCATTTATCATTCTCAGTGTTTTGGATATTAGCCATCCTAACTGGAGTGAGATGGGATCTCAAAGTGGTTTTGATTTGCATTTCCCGATTGCTGAGTGATGTTGAGCATTTTTTCATGTGTCTGTGGATAAGGAAACTGTGGTATATCTACACAATGGAATACTACTCTGCTATAAAAAAGAATGAAATACTACCATTTGCAACAACATGAATGGACTTAGAGAAAATTATATTAAGTGGAACAAGTTAGGCACAGAAAGAGAAATGCCACTTTCTCACTTATTTGTGGGAGCTAAAAATAAATAAATATACAAACAAATAAAGGATGGAGGGGGGAAGAAGACACAACAATCACAACAATTCCTTGAACTTAAGACAAGTGAAGAGATATAATGTAGTGGGGGAGAGAGGGGAAAAGAGGAATCGGTAAAGGGACACAAAAATCAACTACAATGTATATTGAGAAGATAAAATTTAAAAAAAGAAGACATATAGTTTCAGCTCTTACTATATTTGAGGCTTTAATCCATTTTTAGTTGAGTTGAGTATACAATGAGAAATAGGGGTCTAGTTTCATTCCTCTGCATGTGGATCTCCAATTTTCCCAGCACCATTTATTCAAGAGACTGTCCTTTCCCCAATGTGTGTTCTTGGCTCCTTTGTCAAAAATCAGTTGGCTCAAGGTACATGGATTTATTTTTGAATTCCTAGTCTGTTCCATTGGTCTGTATGTCTGTTTTTGTTCCAGTACCATGCTTTCTTGATTATTATAGCTTTGTAGTATATTTTGAAGTCAGGGAGTGTGATACCCTGTGCTTTGTTCTTTTTGTTTAGGATTGTTTGGCTATTTGGGGTCTCTCATTCCATATAAAGTTTTGAATTTTTTTTTCTATTCCTGTGAAGAATGTCATTGGTAGTTTGTTGGAGATTGCTTAGAATCTGTAGGTCACTTTGGGTGGTATGGTCATTGATGATACTGATTCTTCCAATCCATGAGCATGGGATGTCTTTCCATTTCTTTGTCTTCGTTAATTTCTTTAATCAGTATTTTATAGTTTTCATTGTAGAGATCTTTCATCTTCTTGGTAAAATTTATTCCTAGGTATTTTATTTATTTTTTGTTGCTATTGTAAGTGGGATTGACTTCTTTTTTCTACAAGTTCATTGTAGGTGTATAGAAATGTTACTGATTTTTGTATGTTGATTTCATATGCTACAGCTTTACTGAATTTGTTTATAAAGTTTGCCAAGATTTATCGAGGAAAAACAGGCACAGTATTAGAAATGTAAAAACATCCCCAATTCACAAAGGGATTCCATATCATTCTTAGTATTTTAAGAAGAGATTTATAATTCTTTCTCACTTCAGTCTAAGCTCTTCATGGGTGCAGAGACAGAATGTGACTTGCACAAGGACAGAGAGTCAATGTGCCTATCTGCCATCAGGCCTGTCCTTGCCTGACCTCAGCACCAACATTTCCTTTCGCTTGGCTTGACATTTCTCATAGGAGAATTATTCCTGTGAATTAGAAGCCAAGGCATCTCTTAAAATAGGTGGGTGTGTATTGTCGGAGTTGGGGGGATGTCTTAGGGCTCCCTTCTAGTTCAGTCCATATAACCCACCTTCTGAAACCTCCACATTATGTTGAGTGTGCTGGGAAGATAAATATGGTGAGACCAACAAATTAAGAGCAGTTCTGTTATTGGAGGATAAGATAATTAGAGAGACAACTCTGTTTCGAATAATAGCTTGGTAAGCCATTGGGATAGAAGGTGTCCGAGCCACATAAGTGAGGGTTAAGTTTCTGTGCCTAAGAATATGAGAAGAATTTGCTTTTGGCTCCTTTGAGGGCTGGGGAGGAAAGATCAGAAGAGGGGGAAAGAAGAGAGAGGAGACAGCAAGAGGATGTGAAGCTGGGTACTACAGGGACTGACGTGGTCAGATCCTATTCCCTAGGGCGCTGGAGTGGCTAAAGGACTTCTGAGAATGAGGCTTCTGACTCTTTGGTCTGAATAAGCATGAGATGCTGCCATATGGCATGCCTATGTATACATCTTTACTATGAACCATTTTCAGTTAACCTACTTCTCTCTACAATACTTTCTGTGAAATTGCAGAAATATGAGGCTGGTGGTTTGCCGCTCCAGACTCCAGGATTAAAAAGAAAAATGAACAGGAGCTTAACATCAATGGTGACATTAAGAACTGGCAGACATCTCGTACAGGAGAGCTTTGAACTTCTCCTGGGTGAAGAAATGTTGTTTGTATCAGTTATGATTGCATTTGGTTGCAAGTAAAGAGAAAAACCTCCAAAGAGTGGTTTAAACAAGCAAGGGGCTAGCACAGTACCTCAAAGATGTCACCAAGGACCCAGGTTCCTTCTAACTTGCTGCTCCACCTTAGTGTATGGCTTCTGTCCTCTCAGTTGCATGACAGTTGCTGCTCCTCCAGACATCTTGCCCATGTTCCAGGAAAGGAAAAAGGTGCAGGGAAAAAAGGCCAGATGAATGAATCTGTCCTCTTCTGGAAAGCTTTTCTGGAAGCTCTATCTCATGACTTTTGCCAGGTGTGGGTCACATGGCCATACTTAGCTGCAAGAGAGTCTGAAAGGAGACTATTTTAGTTGTGCATATTGCCTCCCTGAACAAAATTCAGGTTCTATCATTAAGGAAGACTTGGAAAATGGCTATTGGGTAGGCAATTAGCCATGTCTGCCACAAAGCTCATCTACACTAGAGCTAAGTGGGCTGGGAGATCCCAGGGGCCATCTAGGTTATTTGGAGATGAATAGGGCAGCCCTTGAGGACTTCACAATTTAGAGGGGGAGACAGACAACTAATTGGAACAACAACATGGAAATATATTTTAACACAATGTGGTTAGGGGAAGCAACAGAAGTAATCACAGAAAACTTTGAAGCACAGAGGCAAGACAGCCTGGCCGGGGTGGGGGAGGAAGCATTGCAGAGCAGAAGTTAGTCACGTGACAGGGTGTGTATTGGGG
>NW_007740911.1:0-1431 GCF_000696425.1 Galeopterus variegatus | reverse complement strand
GGAAGCATTGCAGAGCAGAAGTTAGTCACGTGACAGGGTGTGTATTGGGGGTGGGGGTGGGGGTGGGGAGGGTTTCCTTGGCAAAGAGGACCCTGTAAGTGAAGTGGAGTGTGTGGAATCACAAGCCGTTTTGTATTGTGAAGACTCTCAAGTCCGAGGTGGAAAGGGATAGGATGTGAATTTGGAAATGTCAGGAAGGACAGATTGCCAAGGGCTCTCTCTGCCAGGGTACAAGCTTGGCCTTCATCCTAAAGGCTCTGGGGAGCCACTGAAGGGTTTAAAGCAGGGGAGTGACCTGTGCAGAATTGTTTTGGACAGCCATTCTGGCAGCAGTGAATGGGGTGGCTTTGCTCAGGCAGGAGCTGAGAGGCAGGGAGGATTGCAGGTGGGGAGGTGGTCTCTGAAGACTCTTTGGATACAGGAGGAAGTCTATACTGCCCCCTCCAGCTCTGTAGTCTGGTGAGGAAGTTTGTGGTGGGGCGCTTTGCTTTACTAATGCAATCCAGGAGGAGGGGCAGGGAGTGAGAGTGTGGGGGTGCCATCACCTGGGGAAGGGGAGTTGAGATGAACTACTCCCAGTTATGTACTGATTTTGGAAAAAGAACTTTAACTGGTAAGTGTCAGATTTAAACAGAACTTTTTTTATTTTCTATTTTTTTATTAAAAAAAAATTTTTTTTGGAGGCGGACCAGTACAGGGATCGAACCCTGGTGTTATCAGCATTGCTTTCCTTTTTTTTTTTTTAAGAGGAGGAAATTGCCCTGAGAGAGGCAAGTGAATTGTCCAAGGTCACGCAGACTGGTTGGCTGAGCTGAGGGGATGCCAGTCTCCTGACTCCCAGATGAGTGCTAGGTCAGCAGGCTGAACCTTTCTGTCTGTCCTGTTGGCTGGCTGTCATCTCAGAAATAAGAGTCCTTGTCCTGGAGAGATCACACTCAGGATTGTTGAGGGAGGCTTTGAGGCTTATTAGCAGCTACTAGATGTGGTTGCACGGGTCAGGGTTGGGGGCGGCTGTTGAGAGAGGGAAAGAGGCGGCTCTGGAGAGGGAAGGATGGGGACACCTGGGCATTGCAGGGGGATGTGGAGAGACTGGGGGCGGCGGAGGAGAGGCACTACCAAAGTTGTTACCTCAATTGCTTGTGGTCCTCACAGCAGTTTGGGAGGTTGGGGGTGGTCCTCCATCTGTGACGGAGTGGCGCTCACAGAGGTGACCAGCGTGTCCCAGCCACCCAGGTTCCACGTTGTCCAGTCCGTCCTGGAACCCAGAACCTCTCGATGCTGAACACTGTGCTCCTGGGGACTGCCGCTGTCGGGGGTCGTCACCAACCGCGTTCAGCCTGTCGTGATGGACGGACCCCGCCTGGGCTGGAAAGGGACCCCGCGATCGGTCCGCAGGGGGCGCTGCGCACCCGAGCAAAGGCGCGGCGCGGG
>NW_007740910.1:27371-27778 GCF_000696425.1 Galeopterus variegatus | reverse complement strand
GTAGAGTATTCTTGGCTGACAATCTCTGGCTTTTAGTATTTTGAATATATCCTCCCATTCCGTTCTGGCTTTTAGGGTTTGTGATTAAAAATCTGATGTTAGCCTGATTGGGGCTCTCTTAAAGGTGATTTGAGGCTTCTCTCTTCCAGCTCTCAAGATTCTCTCTTTGTCTTTGAGTCTTGCCAGTTTGACTACAACATGTCTTGGAGAAGATCTTTTTGGGTTGAATATGGTTGGAGATTGTTGAGCTTCCTGGAACTGAAGATCTGTGATTTTTCCTATACCTGGGAAGTTTTCCGCCAGTATTTTGACTACAACATGTCTTGGAGAAGTTTTCCGCCAGTATTTTGACTACAACATGTCTTGGAGAAGATCTTTTTGGGTTGAATATGGTTGGAGATTGTTGA
>NW_007740910.1:24255-25653 GCF_000696425.1 Galeopterus variegatus | reverse complement strand
GCCCAGCGCTGAGGGCAGCGGCGGTGAGGCCGGGTGCCGAGTGACAGCTGCTCCCGGTGGCTTTTTCCCGGGGAGGATTTTGTAAATTTCTCAAAATGGCATGGGCTCCAAACCTCAGTGCTTGTATTTTGAGAGTCCCCTTCAAGGTCTCAGCTATCCTTCAGAGCAATCCACCTGGGTAGTAACAGCTACCCCCGGTGCAAGCAAGGACACTAGAGATTCTGACTCACCATCAGGCTTTCTGAGTTCCTCTTCTTGCTGGTTGCCTCTGGGATCCTGCCGGCGCGGGGCACAGGCGGCTCACTCCCTTCCCGCTGCCATGTTTCTAAATTATTGTTTAATAAGTGCTTAAAATTCTTCCTGGTATACAGTATGGGTTATTTTTAACAAATAGGGACACCTCTTTAAGGCAGAGTGTATTATCTCATTTTGTAGAAGCAGTAACTAAAGTTGTGTGAGTTGAAGTAACTTTCCCCAGAAATCATTGGTTCCACAATTTGAGTTTTTTGCTCTGCACATCTCTGGTGATTGCTGTGAGAGTATTCAACCCCTTGAGCAATTATCACGTACACACTGCTCAACTTTGTGCAGTGAGTTACATAATGGAGTGTGAGGAAGAAGGAAACAGTCTGGAGGCCTGAGGGGCTAACAANTGAGTTACATAATGGAGTGTGAGGAAGAAGGAAACAGTCTGGAGGCCTGAGGGGCTAACAATCTGATAATTCCAGGCAAAAAATGTGGTCATAGTCATAAGTGACTTGCATATAATGGAAACAATGGCAGGGGCTCTGCTGTGGATTTAATATTCCCCCAAAACTCATTGAAGCTTGACCCCACTGTAACTGGTAGGAAACCTAATTATGGTATTTGAAAGGTTGGGTCTTTAAGAGTTGATTAGGTTGTGAGGACTGTGACCTCGTAATGGATTGATCCATTCATTGGGTATGCTTTATAAGAGGGCAAATGAGCAGGTTAACCCTCTCTTGTTCAGCCATTCTCACCATGTGACATCCTGTATTGCTGTGGGGAGGCACCACCAAGAAGACACTTACCAGATGTGATCCCTGGACCTTGGACTTCACAGCCTCCAAATTACAAGGAAATACATTTCATTTTTTAATAAATTACCCAGTTTCAGGTATTCTGAAACATAGGGGTAAGGGTGCCGCACAGCTTTGAAAAATGTCGTCATAGCACTTCTGACAGTACACACTATTATTTTTATTTTATAAACATTTTAATTTAAATTGATGTGTACTTATTTAATACATATGTAAATATTTGTATTTTATGTTCAATTTCCATTCATGCCAAGTTTTACTATATTTATATTTTTTATATAAATGCTCTTCATATACAAAATTAGTTTTAAAATTCAGTAGATTTTTAATAGTAGAG
>NW_007740910.1:20975-22725 GCF_000696425.1 Galeopterus variegatus | reverse complement strand
CCCACCACTACAATTACCAATGTGCATCCTTTTTCATATATATTGCTATTCATGGTCCTTGCGGAGATCTACATTGTTTTCCTGAAAGACAGAAGGACTAATTATGCAATGTCTTTTTGAAGGAAAACACATCTAAAACAAAATGTAAAATACAAAGCATGATCTGGCTGTCTTCCCTAAAGAAGAGATATGCTGATGCAAAAGCGAGTGCCATCTGAACTCTGAAACGAATCTTCAGGATTGGTGTGTATTTACTACATCATTGAATAACCATGAAGAATGAAATAGAAACTAAACCACATAAAGGGGATGAAAGAAATACTATTTTACGACTTACTGAATTGAGCTACCCTCACCATAACTTCCAGGATTGATTTCCTGCCTAATTTTGAAGCAAATAGCCATCAATTGGGAAATCCATGCACAAGTATGTAAAGAATGCAAACATTTCCTACACAGTGGAAAATTTCTTTACACTTTTTGAAAAGAAACTTAGCACTTTATAGACATAGGCACACACACGCACGCACACACACACACACACACACACACACACACACATTTATTCCCAGAATCCCTGGATTCTGTAATTCTATACCACCTTAATGAAATTTCCCGAGATCNCTACACAGTGGAAAATTTCTTTACACTTTTTGAAAAGAAACTTAGCACTTTATAGACATAGACACACGCACGCGCGCGCACGCACGCGCACACACACACACACACACACACACACACACACACACACACACACACACACTTATTCCCAGAATCCCTGGATTCTGTAATTCTATACCACCTTAATGAAATTTCCCGAGATCACTATAAATTACCTGTAGCTTAACCAAACTCCAGGGCAGGTAATGCTACATTTGAAACACTCTGAATATTATCTTGCTGTCCTACATCTTTGTAAAAAAATTTTTACAGATAGTCAAATCCAAGAGAGCTTGGTAACATAGTAAGAGAACAGGCTTTAGAGTTAGAAAAAGGCTAAATCAAATCCTAGCTTCCTCATTTACTTCTGTATGACCATGGGCAAAGTATTCTTTCTTTGCTTTGATTTGTACATCTGCAAAATGGAGACCATAATATCTATATTGCCCAGGGCCTAGCACATAGCACTAATTCAAAAATAGTGGCAGCCACCCCTATTCTTGCTTCAAGTAAAACCCTAATCCCCCATTCTGTCCTTATAAGGCACCCAGTAACCTGAATGAACAAGTTCCCATACTGAAGAAGTTATAGAAATCATTGTTCAATTACCTCTCCTACAGTTGGATTATGCTAAAGAGCATTTCCTTGATGGTTTTCTTAATTCCCTGAATTAGGGCTCTCCGGAGAAACATAAACAATAGGATGTGTGTGTGTTTGTATATACACATGCTGGGGGTCTTTAAAAAATTCATGGAAGGATTTGCATTATGTTTTAATACCATTTTTCCACAAACTTTTTGAAGTACTGTCAGGGATATGTGTATGTGTGGGTGTACACATTATATATGCATGTGTGTGTATATATACATATATATGGAGAAAGTGAGAGAGAAACTTAGAAAGAAATTGATTTATTACAAGGAATTGGCTCACACAGTTATGGAGGCTGAAAAGTCTCAAGATCTGCAGGGTGAGTCAGCAAGTTGGAGACAAAGGAGGGTCAATGGTGTAGTTCTAGAACAAGAGCTAGCAGGCTTGAGACCCAGAAAAAGCCAATGTTTCAGTTCAAGTCCAAAGGCAGAAAAAAGCC
>NW_007740910.1:16557-20099 GCF_000696425.1 Galeopterus variegatus | reverse complement strand
TTTGATAGTTTGAAGCTTGGTTATGGGTCAAGATGACATTATTTACATGAATGTAAAGTTGATTTCCAGCCAGCCTGGAGCTGCAGACTTGCACGTACTATCCAGACACTGGGAAACCAAAGAAGGCATTGATAAAGCTATGCCGATTCCACCCCCCACCCCTAGCAGGACACGGAGATAACAAGGATAGAAGCAGAAACCAGACGAGTCTTGGCAGAGACTGCCCCTGGCTCCTTGCACATCCGCCTCCCTCCTGCTTTTCATTTCCCATGTTCTATTCCCTCAGCTCCTCTTTAACCCCCTCCCCGCTCCAGACCCTATAGCAGGGAGATGGTTCTAGTCTGTCTCCTCAGACATCTGATAATAAACTTCCTGCCTCGCACCAACATCTGGGACTGATGAGTCTTTTGTTTCTGGGCAGAGAGCGGTGGGACCTGGATGGAAGCCAGTAACACTACTATGTTGTTATATTATATGCATAATAAAATGTAAACAAAGATTGTTAAAAAGGACATTAAATACCAAAATAAAAGTCATCCTACTTTCCCTATCCTTGAATGGATGCCTTGCCTATAATCCAGCATGTATACAGACCACTGGTGATTCTCTTAGCATAGAGCAAAGAGATACTGAAATAGAGAGAAAAACTGAAGACTTTTAGTTGAGAACTTCCAATTGAGAACATCCACTGGGGGACTTGAACTGAATAGATTCTGCAGATTTCCCAGGGCTAGAGATGCTGGAATTCCAAAAGCCAAAGTAGAAAGAACTTGAAGAACACCTGGATATTCAACTGAACCGATAAAAATGATACACACTCTTATTGAGAACCCCCAAAAGCTTTTATTTAATGGGTTAAGTTTATCAATATTTAAGGATTAGAAATTAAAATGGAAACTTCTACAAATACTTATTAATTCATTTAAAAATAACAATAATTCTATTACATATTAACATAAATGGTACTTAATGGAAAAATATTTAATTATCTGAAATAAAAAAATAGTGAGGACGGTGGCATGTTTTACATTTCTACAAATCTCTTTTAATGTCTGGCTCAATAGCAGACAAGTAGATTCTCCTATTTGCTTCTGCATTCAGTCTTATGTGATATCAAATGTCGTGCAGTCTCTGGAAAATTCTAGTGTACACCTGTGAGAGATTGAGAGTGAAAAAGGCAGATCCCTTCTGAGTCTTATTATGAAAACAGCTTTGATCTGACAGACTACTTGAAAGTCAATGTGACCCCTTAGAGTTCCCTGGACCATACTTTGAGAACTACTGTAGGAGGATGCCTTGAAATTAGAGGATAAATACCTCACTCAAAACAGGGAAATAAAAAATTGGCGAGGAGATTTTTCATAAAGAAATTTCAGCTTAATTTTCTCTTTAAAAAGAGTACTATATAAAGCATCTCTGCTTTGGGGGAACCATTATGACTCCTGATGATTCCGTTTGCAAGGATGGGAAGCTGGGGTCTAGGGATTAGGAGGAATTACATGATCCAGGCTGGTCCATTTCCCTGGGTTAGAAGAACGTGTAAGAGCCAAGCAGACTCAAACACATTTTTTCTGAGATTAATCTATGAACATTGGGAAAGGTGGGTCCTCTACTTTTGGGGGTCGGCTCAACGTTCTCAGCAGCCACCTATCCCTGCCTACAGACTGAGGGAAAGAGAGCTGGGACACACAGAGAAACAGCCTAGTGAGGGCACAGTTTGAACCTATGGATTAGTTAATTATACAAATTAAAACTGAAACCAATAGTCCTGGCGATACCCAAAAAAAAACACATTTCTGGCTCAGAGAAAGCCGTATTTTAAGTTACCTTCTTAAGCTTTTGAATAACAGGACAATGATATAGTTCTGACAATGTTCACACCACTCAGAACACATATGCACATTGTACAGAATAAGAGTGTGTCAGTATGAGTGTGTGTATGTGTCTTACAAGAGGCAATGCCATGGGAAAAATACTACAGACACACTATCTAGGTATTCTCTCCATCATTCTTCTCTTCTCACCCCTCATTGTCTTAAAAACCTAAGCTACTTTGAGCTAGGACAACATCTTGTTCCTGGGATTTCACACCATACTATAGACTGCTCTTCTCAACTAGGGCACTTTTCACCTCCCCCCTCCATCAGACAGTAGACAATATCTGGAGACATTCTGATTGCCACAACTGTAGGGGGCTCAGTGTTATTGATATCTAATGAGTAGGGGCCAGGAGTGCTGCTAAACATCCTACAAAGAAATAGCCCTCACAACCAAGAATTATCCAGCCCAAAATGTAAACAGTACTGATGTTGAGAATCCCTTGTCTAGGAAATAACCTTGGCTGAGAATCATCTTCTTAGCACTCTCTGTACTAGCACTCTCTGGATTGCCAATGCACTACACAGATTCCCAAAAACATACATGCTATATGATAAAGCCCAATACTAAACTTTACTATCTTCCAAAGCTGTTTGTATTAATACTGTATTGTTCATACTTGAAAGTAATTTAATTTGAGTCAGTGCACTACACTAGCCCACATGAGAGCATACACAGACTCATGAGCATGCGTGTGCTGGCTTATTCAAATCAAAGTTGCAATGGAATAGTTGCTTTGAACACAATCTGTGGGGGTTGAGACGTGGGGAGAGGGCAGGGGAAGTATCAAAGAAATAAAAGAAATTTAACTGCATGAGTAAACTGTTTAGTTTCAAAATGTGTTCATTTGGTTTGGAACACACCCAAACTGTGTAAAAAGAATGGGTGATTGTTTCAACCTAGGAGCCTTGAGCACTGGAGGTAGCAGAGACATCTAAAAGTCTATAAACATGGAATTAAATGAACTTGAAGCAGAAAGGCACTTTAAGGGAATGATGTGCACTTTCATTAGCCAGGTTTCATGAATCTCCACGAGACCCTGGCATACAAAGATGTTCTCCCAGATTCTACAATTTCCATTCACTTTCCCTCTCCTGTCTTACTTTACCTCCCCTTTCCACTTACAGTCTGTGCTCTAGGGACAGACTAATGGGGCTTGATTTTGTTACTTCGGAGAGCTTTCCTATAGGAGACTTCATCCTGTAATAATCATAGTTCCAGCGGTGCATGTCTATGAAATTAAAATGGAGAAGACTGATTCTTCAGCTATGTGATTGCTGTTATTGACAGGCACTCCAGATCAGTCCCTCAAGAGGCAAGACAGCTTTTGCAGGAAAAACACCTTTGCTTATCAAGCTGAGGCTCTGTGCTGCTGAGATGGCAATTTCAAGTCCCTATGACAGCAGCTAGACATGAACTAGAGTACTCAGGAAAGTGAACTTCAGTAATCCTCTGGTATTCCATTAATCTGAAATCCACTAATCTGAGACTGCAATTTTTTCTCTATTTTGAAGCTCTGATCCACTTAGGATGTTAAATACAGCTAGTTGCTCAATAAAAGAAAAAGATACTGCTAGCAGTATACTTCAGACGATTAAATTTCTAGTATTTTAAGGTCTAAGTTTGGTTCACTTAAAAAAAAAAACTAATATATACTTTATTAC
>NW_007740910.1:0-16120 GCF_000696425.1 Galeopterus variegatus | reverse complement strand
TAGTATTTTAAGGTCTAAGTTTGGTTCACTTAAAAAAAAAAACTAATATATACTTTATTACATAGAGCTTACATTGCGTAAAATCTACCATTTTAGCCATTTTTAAGAGTCCAATTCAGTGGCATTAGGTATGTTCAAAAGATCGTGTGGACATCTCCACTAACGATTTCCAAAACTTTTCATCATCCCCAAAAGCAAATCTGCAACCATTGAACAATAACTCCCCAGCCCATACATGGCATTTTATGTCATTTATTATTTGTCCTCTTGTGCCTGGTTTATATCACTTAGTACAATGTTTCAAGGTCCAACTATGCTACTGTAGCATGTATCAGAATGTCATTACTTTTAAAAGGCTAAATAATATTCCATTGTGTGTGTATACCATATTTTGTTTAGCAGTTAACCCATCAATAGGCATTTGGGTTGTTCCAACCTTTTAACTATTGTGAATAATGCTATGAACATTGGTGTACAAGTATCTGTTTGAGTCCCTGCTTTCAATGTAAATTTTGATTCATTATTGCTCATTTAAAAACACAGCCTTACAGCTGTAAAGTGTGTTACAAAATAAATAAAGTAATTTAATGAATATTTTATCATGTGATTCTATGTGAACTTCGGGCATAGGTAGAGAAAATTTTTACATATATAAACACTGTTACTTAGGGCATTTTACTTATTTCCTAAGCATACAAAACAAACAAATAAACTACCGGTGTTGGTAACATTTTTTCCTCTCTATATGTGGCCTCCCAAAATCCTAGTCCCTATTACAGACCATGAACATGGATTTTGAAGGGAGACTGTAGTTGACAATTTATTGTATAATTCCAAATAGCTAATAGAATTTTCAATGTTCCCAACAAAAAAGAAATGGCAAGTATTTGAGGTGATGGATATGCTGATTTCCACGCTTTGATCATTGCACATTGTATACATGTACCCAGATATCACAATAATATACCCCATAAATATATACAATTATTATGAGTCAATTAAGAAAAAGTAAATTTAATTTAAAAAACACTACTCTATTTCAAAGAAGCTTACTACATCTTTGGTTAAGTTAAAATGAAGGTCAAATCATGTCACCAAATATCACGACTCTTTTCTCTCTTACGAGCAGAACTGGACATAAATGATTCTGAAGTGTATATGACCACAAATGTCCTCCTTAACCACACCAATGTTTCATTCAGTTGTTTCACAAAGGGATATCTGAGATACTAGGTTATATAGAATCAAGACATTAGAGACAACCTTGTTTTGACACAGCTAAGCACAAAAAAACCCAATAAATTTAAAGCTCATGTGAAGGAAAAATAATGAAACAGTAGTACTGAAAACCCATTATTACTTATAATTTAATTGTAATAGTTATAACTGCATGCTAAAGAGTAAAAATTTGGAAATCTCATTTTAATACAGTAGCTTTTTAAGTTAATTGCAGAACTCACATTTTTTTGGATGTTTATTAAGTGGTATGGGTCACTCTGGTAAGATTATTTTATTTAATCCTCATGCGGTCCTGTGGGAACAAACTGTTTTATTTCCATTTAAAGCTAAAGACACTAAGTGTTTTAAATAACTCTCATGGGGGACACATGGCTCATAAATGGTGGAGATAAGACTTGAACCCATTGCTATGTGATTCCTGAGTCGAAGCTATTTACAACTATACTATCTAGAATTGTTCCAAGCCACATTTCACAACTGGGGCAATGCTTCAGACAAATACGTGTTTATGAGGGAAATAAGAATTAATGTGCCTTTTGAACTAAATGGGTCCCTTCAGAGCTATAAGATGGAGCCAGATCAGACTGCTTTTGACAAAGCCCAAATTATTTGGTATTTCTGAGAATTTAGCAACTCAACAGGGCCCCATATGGATTCATCTACCATTTCTCTTAAACCTCTCCCCTGAGATGCTAATGTTGGCAGTTACCTCTGAAATAAAACTATTTTAGCATATCCAGAATATTTCAAAGAGAATTTCACTGTTGCTATTGTAATTGTTCTTAATTATAAGTGTTGTTCCCCTTAGAGCAAGGAAACACAGGGTGTACTTATCCTGTTTGCTTAAAGAAAAAGACTGATGATAATCTATAGAGAAATTATCACTGATGTTTCTTTTTCTTATGTACTGACATTAATAATTTTAGAAGTCAACAGTATGGATGGATCTGAGTTCACATTGATAGTTGCTTCAGAATAATTATTCTGGAAAAAAAAGTGACATAAGCAACTTAGAACAATAGTCATTATTAACATGGTAAATTAAATGGAATACTGACTGATGTCTTGTGTAAAATTAATGTACCATTAACCTTAACTATACCAATAAATTTACATTATGAAGGCCAGCTACAAGAACAGTTATTCAGGGCCGGCCCGTGGCTCACTCGGTAGAGTGCGGTGCTGATAACACCAAGGCCCCGGGTTCGGATCCCACATAGGGATGGCCGGTTTGCTCACTGGCTGAGCGTGGTGCTGACAACACCAAGTCAAGGGTTACGATCCCCTTACCGGTCATTTTTAAAAAAAAAAAAAAAAAAAAAAAAAGAACAGTTATTCACCTTGGATACACAACAAATGTACTTTAACCTTATGTTTACATGGTATGTAGATGTTCAAAGGGAAAGATAAATGAAGACAAATATTAAACATAATTTGAAATAAAAATATAAATTTGGGTACATAAGCTAATATCAGGTCAGGATTCCCTCTCTTATATTACTGACAATTTCTCCTCTAATTTATCTCTTGATTAGGTTTTTATCAAGTGGATTGGACCATGGTTTCTTTCTGCATATATTAACACATTGATGAACATTCTCAGGCAGCAAGACACTTTAGAGTTTGAAGGATCACAAGAGATCATTAAAATCCACTTTCTTGGTCTAAATATGAGGAAACCAAAGATCTAGAGATGTTTCAGAACAGATTGAGGCTCAGTCTAATTCTCATTCCAGAATTATATCATCCACAGTCTGACCAATTCTCATTTCAGCTGTGTTTTCTTTGCCAAGACGCTTTCTATTTTGATTTTCTAATTCTGACAGGTTGCAGAAGGCTAACATTTTTAAAAAGTAAAACAGAGGTAATAATGCCTAATATACAAATTTACTATAATGGACAAATAAAATCTTTTTTGAGATCTTACTTAAAAAGTATAAAATGTTATAAAATTGTTTATTATTATTATGAAAGAGGGACTTGAACAAGTTGAACTCTCTTTTACAAAGTCTCGTTTTTGAACCAAAAAGAATATATAGAGGCTTTCAGACCAGAAAAATGTGGTTTCTAGATATGGATTATCCAAATTACTGGCTATCACTCTTGGATATATCTGGATATTCCAGATGTCTAAAATCATAACACTAATATTTATCCTATATGGTACTTGTGAATATTAAATAATAAAATATTTGGAACAATGCTTGAAGCCCAGTATAGATGTGATAAAAATTGAGGAATATTAATTTTCTTTTGAATAAGTATAATTAAATTGCAAAATTTTAAATAGTGTTACCAGGCAGAGGCAAATTTGGATTTACAAAATGATTTTTTAGCAATCAAGAATTACTTGACTGGACTCACCGTAGTATAAGCAGACATACAACTTAAAGATACAAAATGAAAAATAAATCTGCATATTGAGAGCATACCACACACCACTAAGCATTCTCAATTAAAATAGAGTAGCTGCAGCTCTCACACCTTAGAAAGATAGAAATATACAAAAATCTGGATTAATCATGGAAATGCTTCAATGAGGAGGAATACAGAGTCACTCACTACATTCAAGGGAAAGAAACTCTCATGCTGGCTGGTTTCCCATACTAGCCTGCCACCAAAAATAAATAAATTAATTAATTAAAAAGGGAAAGAAATCAAGAAATCCTGATGTGTCATAACATACTTGCATATCCCTGATATTCTGACAATTCCTCATGGAGGCAGGGCCAGTCTCCTCTGGAATAAGCTACCTTTCTTGTAAAAATAGCTCTAACAATGTGTATTTCTAGCACATTATATATCTTTTCCTATTTACTGTATAGAGGAAGATCTATTCACATGATTACCTATTGAAGTACTCAAACTCTTGGTTATAATATATCAAATCGCTCCCTCTAAAATTAATGTTCAAGTTAATTTTGACTTAAATCTAGAGAAACACAAAACAATGGGGAAAATGAAGTCAAAAGACTAAGTTTTTTGTACTGAGTCCTAGAACTCATACCCAAGACATCTATACTGTTGCTGTAAAAGTTAATATAACACTTTGAAAAACCATTAGCCTTCTCAGGGGAAAAAAAAAAAAAAAAAAAGGATGCCAGCTCCCTGGGACACAGACTCGTAGTGATAGCACATCAGTTGTTTTAAAGAAATTACTAGCATGCTGTGTTTGGTTTCCTGTCTCCCACCTTGCATTTTACAAACTGTATCAAAGCACGGAGTATAACAGCTCCAATTTCTTTCACAGCAGCTGCACCGTGTGAGAAAAATTGACAGATTAACTAGAAGAAAGCCTCCAAACTCACTGTAAACTATGACTGCCCATTAGAACCGAATGGTAGGCCAAAGAATACACATTAAGAAATGCCTTGGCAATCCACAGCACCGTGAACTGGTGGGTATGATAATGCTCTTCAGGATTTGTGTGAGAGAGGGAGAGGCTCCATCCACGAACAAAGACCTGTACAATTTTGCTTAGGACTCACTCAGGGTAAGGATAAAGATCTGGAGCTGAAAAGTAGCTATTGATTTTTCTTAGTATTTGGGTTATTATTTTGATGAATCCTCTGTCTGCTAGCTTCTTCTAAAAAATAAACCACTCTAAACGTATCTGGTCCTTACATAAATTGATGAGATTAAGCTAAACGAAATCCCAACTGCTTCACAGATAAGCAGCACATTTAACTGAATTCAGACATGCAAACTTGTCTTCTTTATGATAATCCATCAGGTCTACTCTCGTTGATACAGAAACTACAGTGTGCTTCAGAAATATTTGCAATGTAGTTCGTACAACCATGCTAAAGAAATGGGTAGTATTGATAGAATGACTGCAATTTTAGAGAGGTCTGACAGAATGACTACTATTTTGGAGAGTGTCAATGGGGGCCTATAGGCAAGGCAATTAGGAAGGTGATAGTGTGGTGCATGTATGAGGGATGAAAGGAAGACATAGGAGATGGAGAGAGAAGTTGTGAAAGAGAAATTAGAGGAAGAATACATTGGATCATGCTCCACTTAATTGGTGCATATTTTTCCTTTTGTGCTACTTATTAAAAGAGTTTGCATCAATAGGCATTTCAAAGTTCACCATGGATAAATTAACCCTTTCAAAGGGCAACTGCAATATATACTCGACTGGGAAGATGTGATATGGTAGGCAATGTTTTATGCTATATAGATGGATAAAATGGATAAAAATGACATCAAAATAGACTATAGCTTATGCCTCTATCTTATGGGATTCCCTTAGGAAAAAGGCTCAGTTAAACCTTTTTAAACCTCAGTTAAATCTTTTATTAAAACTATTTAAATTATTGGCAACTTGCAATTTGGGACTTTATCTCCAATCATTCAGTATAATTTGAGTTTCCACAGATTTTGAAGTAAGATAGATAAGTAGGGGTAAATGCCTCAAATATATCTTGATAGGGCATGTCTTAAAAACCATGCTTTACTCTCAAACAGATGATTTAATACATAGAAATAGCATAGTATATGCTGGAGTATTTAATCTGTACTTTCTGACAATTAGCCAAATGTTACCGTTATTTTCATTTATGAATTTGTTGGTTTCAGCATTAACATCATGAGATTGTGATGTAAAGAAGGAAGTAAGCTGTGTCATTATCATAAGATAACCTACATCTTTGAATAAAATACAAGAATGAGGCATTCAAGAGGTAACATTTTTTCAACAAATACAGTGTAGCAATGTGATCAAATAACACCAACAGGGAGAAAACTCAAGTTAAAAAGGTTTTTGGATATGTAATATTTAGGACTGGTTTTAAGATACTCCACAATATTTGTTCATGAATTCAACAAACAATGTCAAATATATGTTCAAGGC
Organism: Galeopterus variegatus; assembly: GCF_000696425.1. Lineage (NCBI taxonomy): Eukaryota > Metazoa > Chordata > Mammalia > Dermoptera > Cynocephalidae > Galeopterus > Galeopterus variegatus. The sequence continues at coordinate 10,026 of NW_007740910.1, read as the reverse complement.
ACTCTTACATACATACATATATATAGCCTGGTAAACATAGTAAACATTTTGATGTAGATTTTTTCAAACAAAATTAATAAAAGTTTGACACAACTATTAACATAATCCATAGTTAGTACATGGGGACTCCAAAATTCATTTCTTACAGTTTCATAAACTGGGAAGCCCAAAGTCCAGGGAACACATCTAGTAAGGGTCTTCTTCTGGGTGGCAACACAGGGTATCACATGGTGAGAAATGGCATGAGCAAGAGAAAGAGATAACCCTCCTTATAAGCCATCAGAACCACGCCCATTACTCCATGTATGGATTAACCCATTCACAAGTCCTCACAATCTTATCACCTCTTAAAGGCCCCACCCTTAAAATACCATGATTGGATTTCCCACCTTCTTAACACTGTTACAATGGAGACCAAGTTTCCAACACAGCAACTTTTGGGGGACACATTTGACCCATAGCATATGGTTATCTCAAGTTCACTTTTATCCTGTTATAATGATCTATTTTACATTAGTTCCTTAATCAAACTCAGTTTCATTTGATATATGATGAGATCATGATTTGACCTCCGCTTTTACCCACTGTCACATCAGGCTCATATACTCCATACTCACAGAGCTCCACTGAAATGCCAACCTTAACCTAAATTTACTTCAAATATGAATGTGGGTCTGTTTTTTAATCTTTTAATTTGTTTAATCCATCTAATATTACATAAGCATTTCATTTTATAAATTTTGTAGCTATTTTCAAAATTCTCTTGGCTATGCTTGGATATTATTCCTCCAAATAAAACCAGAATAATTTTTGAATTCATATATATATAATGATATATATATTATATATAATAATTCATATATATATAAACAAATATATATATGTTTGTATGTGTGTATGAATTTAAATTCTGTATAATGTTCAACTTGTCATTTTATTCAAACTTTATGTCCTTGGCAAATTATTGTGGTTTCCATCACATAAGAATTGCATATTTCTTGTTCAGTCAATTCCCATGTATTTTATAGTTTGTGACTATTACGTATCTTTTCTATTATACATTCTTGTTTGTTTTAGGAAAGGAAAATACAGATGAAATAGAAATAGTGCATTTAAAAGGTGTTATAAAACAAATGTTTTTTAAGTTTAAAGTTTTGCGATTTATAGGTATATAAAAGAGGGCAATTATATTTCTTATAAGCAGAGATAATTTTATTCATTTGCCAAAATTTTCACTTATTCCATGTTTATCCCCTACCACATAGGCAAAATTTCAAGAATAAAGTTAAACAAAGTACTACAAGAGAGCACCCTTAATTTATTTATTTGTTTGTTTGTTTTAAATTTGGTGGACATATCTAAACTGCTTTCTCTTTAAGTGCTATACTGACTTCGGTTTTGATCATATAAATTATCAATCCATTCCTAGATTACAAGTTGCTTTTGGTGTTTTATAATGTTTCAAAATCAGGAACTGATGGAAAGTGTATTAAATATATGCAGTTGGGTGTGACGTGAATGCCCCTAGTCTAACAGCTTTCCGAATCACCACCACATCTTGAGCCTTGGTATTTATTCAGTGTGTCAGATTTTGTATCAGGTGCTTTCTGATTATGCTGCTTCATGATGGACATTTGTCAGTTTTCCCTCTGTTTCTGTACTCTGTACCAATTTCATCAAATAAAATTACTCATTTATTACTGATATGAAGTAGTTTATCCATTAAGGTGGTAGCCTACTGCATTTTTCGAAAGTAAAAATGACAACTTCTCAGTTTTCTGGTTTTTTTCTTTTTAATTTCTGCATTATTTTGTTTCTTCTACTTTTTTTTTTAACTCAACTTCGATCATTTGTATTGCTAAGAAAATCATCCATTTCTATTTCTGTAACATTATTAATCTCTTCTGTATTGATATAACCGCCTTATACTTAAAAATTTAGTGTATTTTCCTTGTGTTTGTTTTCTGTATGAAACTTTTGAACAGTTTGTGTGTGTGTGTTGCTTTTAAGTAATGGCTCTTAAATTTGCCTAACTTATTTTCTGTTGTTGTATTATTTAATGATATTTTTCATTATTTTCCTTACTCTTATTGCTTTATTATCTTTTCTTACTATTCAAGTTGAACACTGCTTCATTTTATTTACAATATTTTATGTGATAACATTTTATTTAGGGCCATCGATTTACCGGAAGGTATAACTTTGGGTCCTGTCCACAGATTTTGACATGCAGCACTTTTATTTTTGTTATGTTCTTAATAGCATGTAACTTTAGTTTTTAACATTATTTCTAATTATATAAACCACCACCTCCTACCCACAAAAAAAANACACACAGCCAACCAACCAAAACTCAAGATGAGTCTAAACTACTTGGCTTAGGTCAACTCATCTGAAAACACAGCTTTCTCCAACATTTAAGAAAAAATTAGTTTATTTTTTCAAAAACTGTGTTCTTTGTACTCACAATGTCATCTGTGTTTGCACAAAGCAAAATCCAAAAAGCACTATAATTTGTTATTTAAAAGGACTGAACCATTTGGGTCATAATAGGTGTCACATGGAAAACCATGTATACTACATTACACAGACTTCAGGATTTCCCGGGAAGAATTTCCTCCTGACACATTGCAAAGGGAATTTCCTGTAGATCTTTGTAACAAACTGGCAAATGACTAACAGGTTTATATCAGCCATATTAGCTAGGTTATAGTCCAATATTAATACCAAAATCAGTGCCTTAATACAAGTTATTTTTCACTCATGCTCTATGTCCAATGTTGATTGACAGCATTTGCTCACCCTAATTATTCAACGTGATGAAAAATATTGAATACCAACACACAGTTTTGAAATCTCCACCACAGTGAGAAAGGAAAAGGAGAATTAGGCAATGGTTTTTAAGCCTTCTATCCAGTTCTAATTCATGCCACTTCTACGCATATTCCATTGGTCACAGCAATGTGTTTGGCCTCATTCTGGGGGGAAGTACAACTGCCATTTACTCAGAAAGAGATAAAAACCAGAATATTGATGAACACCTTTAAAGCAACCATAAAACTCATTGTTTACTTTTACCTTTAAAAAAAAGTTTTCTTGTATCATGAGAACCTTCCCTTTTTTTATCATTTTTATTCATCCGTTTAATGAATATTTATTAAGTGTTTACAATATGCCAGACACAAATCCTTGATTAAGTACCCTCTAAATTCCATAACTCAGGAAAATATCTAAGGATTTCCTGAGAAGTTTTGTTAATCTTTAAATGAAGGGCAAAAAAATCTAAGAAAAAATACGTAATTGCTTAGAAAACATATTTCTATTCAACTGCTTTCCATACAAGCAATTTTTCAAATTACCCAATCATACAGTTTCCAAAGTGTTAGAAATGTGTATAAGCCTTTCCTTGCAATAACGAGTTACCCGTATAGAGAGCAAATTAAATGCACACTAAAAACTACTCTTAGCATGCTAGAGCAGTAAAGAAAACCTATTGAAATGCTTTCCTGTTGAGTGACCAAAAGGAGCATCAGTCATTTGTTCTCACAGGTGCACAGCTACATTCTCTGTCAAGACTGCTTCAAGTGATACTCTATGTACTACTTTTACCTCAGATGATTAAAAGGTACATTGGCAAAGAGTCATTAAAAGCTCCAATAGAAAGAAAACACAACTGTTCTAGTGTCAGTGAAAGCCTTCTTTCTGCTTCTTGTCAAATACGTTCCTGTTTGATATATTTCTTCAATGGTTCCAAGAAAATAATGAAGCAAATTAAAATCAATATAAAATTACAAATCAAAATACTATTCTAAGGTTGACAGAAAGACAGAGGCGAGAGTATTTCAAATCAAGGGGAAAAAAATCCATCACCAACTCAATCTGCAATGCCTTGCTTTCTGAAGAGACTGTGACTCATTCCTGCTGCTATTGCTAAGCAGGGCAGGTTGAATCAGGAATGGAGAAACAGCCTTCAATTAGAAATTCATTGAATTTTGTCAGGTCCAATAATATATTAATGTTATTTCAAAGGAGAATGGTAGGTGTGTTTTTTATTCGGTCTGCTTCTGTTTCTGATATTTTTATTTCAGGCTACATTCCTTGGCTGTTATTTTTCATTCTTCAAAAATGAGAAAAGTGTGAAAAACAGAAGGATAAAGTCAAGGGAGACTTTTGGTTTATAAATCAAATGTGAAAATTTCAGAACACATTTACTGCTTTGAAAGACAGGTGAATCGCTGTCATTTCAGAGTTAACCAGATTTGTGCATTCGAGCACTGCCAGTAAGAACATTTTCTCAAATGTGAAAATTTCAGAACACATTTACTGCTTTGAAAGACAGGTGAATCGCTGTCATTTGAGAGTTAACCAGATTTGTGCATTCGAGCACTGCCAGTAAGAACATTTTCAAATATTCAGTTTCAATCCTTTTATTTCTGTAGTATAATAGAAAATAAGTGGGAGCACAGAAAGAGTGAGCTTTAGGTAGGGGAGGGTTAAGAGGCTTTCATAACCACAGATAATCATGGTGAATTTAGATAAAATATCAAACAACACCTAAAGTCTTACAGGTGCTTAATATGCCACTGAGGGATAAGAGAAGCCATTTTTCAAAGGCAGCAAATAATGCTGTATGTTTTAGGTCAAACATTAGATACAGATGATGGCATAAAACTAAAAATAAGGACAATGTATAATGAGGCAAAATATATAATGAAGCAAAATGTGCTGAGGTGAAAAAATGGGAATGCTTACCCTTATGTTATAATGTCTCTCCAATAGTTTTGCAAATCATAAAGGGCATTATTTTAGGGATAAAAAGAATAAAGGCATTCTGCATTATGATATAAATTAAAGCCATTCTCCCTTGTAAACTCTGTAGTGACTGAGAAACACTTCTTATGCAGATCTAATAGCTCCATAGTGTCAGTCATAGCCAAACAATGCTAACCTGAAAAATGGGACTTTCGGGGTCAGTAGGGCTAAACTTCTCATTTTATGGAAGAGAAAACTGAAGTCTGTAAGAGTAGAAAACTTGAAAAGCACCCAGTATATTAGTTGAGGGCTAAAGCCAAGTCATTTGACAACTGCTCCAATACCCTTCCTCTTTCTCAGTCAAGAGAACACATAATATTCATTCATCCGTGAGTTTGGTTCCAACAACTAATATTTTGAAAGTCTTGGAGTATTTGATTAGAGTCTGATAAAATTTGAACAGATTCCAACTGACAACTGAAATAAGTTAGGATAAAAAGTGTTAGTGACATGAATGTAACCAGCATACTATAGAGTGTTCAATACAAGTAGGCTTTCACTAATGTTATTTCACACCATTATAAAGATAGGCAGGATTTATATAAGTTTGGGAAAAAAAACATGAAAGCAAGTGTTCCAGACTTGAGCTGGTCCTGAGACTTTCCACATGTGAAAAACAGGTTGGCAATTGGTTCCTCTTTGACCCTATTTGCCTATTAGACATAGCTTGTTTGGTATACATTAGGTTTTTTTTTTTTAATCTCTATTAGTTGTCAACATTAAAAAAATGAGGGATTTTAAAAAATCTAAAATTCTGATTTCTTTTGACATATTGGAAGACCTGGAATGACTGACATGCTATACTGAAGTGACCTAAACCATGTATAATATGTCTGCCAATTCCCTGCCAGGTGAAGACCTGAACTTCCCGAATGTCAATGGGAGTGAATAAGTAAAAAGAGTCACAAACAAAAGAGTTTGACTTATTTAAGTTATATAGAAAACAAGTAGCATAATGGCAGACAAATATTCTACCTTATCAGTAATTTTATAAAATAAAAATAGATTAAATGCTGTAATTAAAAGGTACGTATTTGTAGATTGGTTAAAAAAATATGTGATACAACTATATGCTGTATTCAAGGGACACATTTTGGATTCAAAGACACAAGTAGGCTGAAATTAAAAGCATGGAAAAAGATATACCATGCAAACAGTGACCAAAGGAGAGCTGGAGTAGAATATCAATACCAGATTTTAATGCCTTAAGACAAAAATGTTATTAGAGATAAAAAGGACATTTTATAATGGTAAATGGGCCAATCCATCAGGAAAATATAATATGTATAAACATATACATGGGGAAGAAAAAAAAACAGAATGTAAAGGAGAAAGAGAAAATTCAACAATAATAGTGGGAAACTTCGACAGTCCTCTTTTAATCATGGAGAGAAAATTACACAGAAGATCAACAAGGATAGAGGAGACTTAAAAACACTATAAACAAACTAGATCAACAAACATCTATAGAACACTCTAGTCCAAACACCAGAATACACATTCTTCTCAAGTGCATGTGGAAACATTTCCAAGTTAGACTATAAAAGGTCCATAAACCATATATATATATATATATATATATAGTACATTATAGACTATATTTGACTATAGGTTTTATATATGATATAAAAGGTGGTAAAACAAGTTTTGTTAACTTTAAAAGTGTTGAAATCAAATAAAGTATGTTCTCTGACCTCAGTGGAATTAAATTAGAAATCAATACCAAAAGGAAATTTGAAAAATTTGAAAATATATTAAAATTACATAACTTACCCATAAAAAACCAAGGAGTCAAGGAAGAAATCATTTACCTTGAGGTGAATTAAAATTATGACACAATTTGCCAAAACTTATGAGATGTAGCCAAAGCAGTATTCTAAGAGAAATGTGTAGCTGTAAATGCCTATATTATAAAAGAACAAAGAGTTTAAATCAATAACCGAACCTTCCACCTTAAGACACTGGTTTAAAGAGCAAACTATACCTGAAGCTAGCACAAGGAAGAAAATGATAAAGATTGGAAAGAAAGTGAATAAAATAGAGAATAAATAAATAGAAAAAAAGGAACCAAAAAGTAAGTTTTTGAAAAGATCAATAAAATTGACAAAACTTTAGCTAGATTGACCACACACACAAAAAAAATGGAGAACATTCAAAATCTTAAAATCAAAATTAAAACAGGGGAGCTTACAATCAAACTTACAGACATTATAAAAAAGAATTATAAGGCAATACTACAAGCCATTGTGTATCACCAAATTAGACAAGCTAGGTGAAATGGAAAAATTCCTAGACAGACACAACTACTGAAACTGAGTCAAAAAGAAATAGAAAATCTGAAAATACCAAGTAAAGTGATTAAATTACTAATCAAGAAAATTCCTACAGAAAAGCCAACCAGCAAAAGGATTACTTGAAAATAAGTCAAAAGGAAATAATACAAAATGTTTAATGAAATTCTCCAAAAAATAGAAGGGGAGGGAACACTTCTTAACTTACCCTAGTGCCAAAATGAGAAAAGAACATCACAAGAAAGTTACAAATTAATACCCTTTATGAAAATATACACAAGAAATTAAAGAGGACACCAAAAGATAGAAAGACATTTCTTGTTCATGGGTTGGAAGAATCAATGTAGTGAAAATGTCCATACTAATCAAAGCCATCTACAAATTTAATGTGATCCCCATCAAAATACCAACGGCATTCTTCACAAAAATAGAAAAAGCAATCCTAACATTCATAGGGAATAATAAAACACCCCAAACAGCCAAAGCAATCCTGAGTCAAAAAACTGAAGCCAGAGGCATTACACTTCATGACTTCAAACTATATTACAAATCTATAGNAGTTACAAATTAATACCCTTTATGAAAATATACACAAGAAATTAAAGAGGACACCAAAAGAGAGAGACATTTCTTGTTCATGGGTTGGAAGAATCAATGTAGTGAAAATGTCCATACTACTCAAAGCCATCTACAAATTTAATGTGATCCCCATCAAAATACCAATGGCATTCTTCACAAAAATAGAAAAAGCAATCCTAACATTCATAGGGAATAATAAAACACCCCAAACAGCCAAAGCAATCCTGAGCCAAAAAACTGAAGCCAGAGGCATTACACTTCATGACTTCAAACTATATTACAAATCTATAGTAATAAAAACAGCATGCCATAAAAAGACACATGGACCAATGGAACAGAATAGAGAACCCAGAAATCAACCCACATATTGACAGCCAACTGATCTTTGACAAGAGCACATGGGGAAAGAGTGCCTCTTCAATAAATGGTGCTGGGAAAACTGGATGCCATATGTAGAAGAATAAAACTTGATTCGTAACTCCACCATATATGAAAATCAACTCAAAATGGATTAAAGACTTAAATATAAGGCCTAAAACTTTAAAACTCTTAAAAGAAAACATAGCAGAAACACTCTATGATGGAGGACTAGCAAAGACTTTATGAATAACACCCCAAAAACAAAGATAATAAAAGAAAAAAATAAACAAATGGGATTTATAAAACTTAAAATTTTCCTTCTGCACAGTAAAGGTAACAATCAACAGAGTGAAAAGACAACCTGCGCAATGGGAGAAAATATTTGCAAACTATGCATCTGACAAGGGATTAATATCCAGAATATACAAAGAGCTCAAATAATTTTACAGAAAAAAATAATAATAATACAAATAAAAAATGAGCAAAGGAGCTGAATAGACATTTTTCAATGGAGGACATACAAATGGCCAACAGGTATAAGAAAAAATGTTCAACATGACAAATCATCAAGGTAATGTAAATCAAAACCACTTTGAGATATTACCTCACCCCAGTAAGACTGGCTATCATAAAAAAGACAGAGAATAACAAATGCTGGTGAGATGTGGAGAAAGGGGAAGCTTTCTGCACAGTTGGTGGGAGTGTAAATTAGTGCAGTTGTTATGCAGAACAGTACAGAGGTTCCGCAAACAACTAAAGCTAGAACTACCATATGATCCAGCAATCCCACTACTGGAGATAGATCCAGAGGATTGGAAATCATCATGTCAAATGGATACCTGCACTCCCATGTTTACTGCAGCTCTATTTACAATAGCCAGGCAATGGATCCAACCTAAATACCCATCTATGGATGACTGAATAGGGAAATTGTAGTACACACACACACACACACACACCCACACACAATGGACTAATACTCAGCCATAAAAAATAATGAAATTCTGCTATAGCAGCAACATGAATGAACCTGGAGAAAATTATCCTAAGTGAAACAACCCAGGTACAGAAAGAGGAATACCACGTGTTCTGACTCATAACTGGGAACTGAATCCATAGTTAGCTAACTATCCCAATTTAACACATTGTACACAACTATTCAAAATCAATGTTGTGCCCCACATGGATGTATAGTATAGTAAATGATCTTAAAAAGTTTTAAAAAATAAATAAAACGCTGGGGAAAAAAGAAAATATACACAAAAATCCTCAAAAAACAAATCCAGCCACATATATAAAAAATTATACACCACAATCCAATGGGTTCATCCGATTAATGCAAGATTTGTTCAACATATAAAAATCAGTCAATGTAATGCACCATGTTAATACAATAATGGACGAAAGCCACATGATTTTTTATAGATGCACAGAAAGCATCTGAAAAAAACACAACACCCCTCCATGACAAAAACACTCAAGAAACTAAAAGGAAATTCCTCAAACTACTAAAGGGAATCTATGAAAAACCCACAGCTAACATCATATTTGTCAACAAAAAAACTGAAAGCTTTCCATGTAAGATCAAGAAGACTTCTCTCACTACTTCTATTTAATATTGCAGTAGAGGTTCTATTAAGGGCAATTAGGCAAAAGAAAATGAAGTAAAATGCATCCACATTGGAAAGAAAGAAGTAAAACTACCTTAATTTGCCAATGACATAAGATAGAAAATCCTATGGAATCCACAGGAAAGTATTAGTAATAAACAAGTTCAGCAAAGTTAAAAGATAGAAGATTAATATATGGAAATCAGTTGTATTTCTATACACTATCAAGGAGCAATCCAAAAATGAAATTTAGAAAACAATTTCATTTACGGGCCGGCCCGGTGGCGCACTGCTACAATGCGCTGCTTGAGAGCGTGGCGGCGCTTCCGCCGAGGGTTCGGATCCCACATACAGACCAGTTCCCGCTCACTGGC
>NW_007740909.1:29553-31530 GCF_000696425.1 Galeopterus variegatus | reverse complement strand
TTTAAAATGGCTGAGGTACTTTCCCAAAATGGCTGGCGGCCCGGGCGTAGCCCAACAATAGGGTTCACGTGGACCCATGCAGGAGTGAGGAGCCAGAACAACTGAAAAAAGGGAGCCATTTAGAAGCTGGTGAGTCATCGCAAGGGAGTGGTGCATGGCCCGTCCCAAGGGAAGTGTTTGCAGCATGGGCGGTGGGGGAATGCTGGGGCACAGCAAGGACAGCTGATCTGTCCCTGAGTCAGCACAGCACCACTCAGAGGAGACTGGTTGGGAATACGGAATTGCATGGGGTGCAGTTTGATGAAAAACCTGAGGCCCAGATCAGAGATTCTACAGAACACAGATCCACCAGGTCTCTGGAGAGCTGGAAGTACCTATAAGGTCAACCATTAAACCCCGAGCTGCACAAAAAGCCTTCCCTAGGGAAACAGTAGCAAAGTAGCAATTTAAACAACCACACAGCTCGAGTACTGGCTCCCACAGGAAGTTCTCCCATGTTAGAAGCAAAGGACAAAAAATTAGTTCCGGGCCAGGCACACCACCAGCACCTTGGGGCCGGCCCGGAAACTGGAGGCTTGGATCTGGGGACCAGACCCCACTCCCACTTCCAGGCAAACTGCACCAGTGTGTCAGGGCCATCCTGCAGATCTGAAGCATGGAGAAGAGGACTGGACCCCCCTTCCACAACCAAGCACACCATGCCAGCACCTTGGAGCCCACCGGGGTACCCGGGGTATGGAGAAGGGGACCAGACCTCTCTCCCATAAACAGGCACACTGAGCCAGCACTTCAGGGCCCACCCGGGTACCTGAGGTATGGAGAAGGGGACTGGTCCCCTCTCCCACAGCCAGGCACACCACACCAGCACCTTGGGCCCTGCCCAGTGACCCAGGTCATGGAGAAGGGGACCAGACCACCCTCCCACAACCAGGCACACTGAGCCAGCACCTTGGGGCCCACGCAGGGACCTGGGGTATGGAGTCGGGGACTGGACCACTCTCCCACCACCAGGCACAACATACCAGCACCTTGGGGCCTGCCCAGGGACCTGAGGCAAGAAGGGGAATGGACCTCTCTCCCACAACCAGGCACACTGCACCTGTACCTTGGGGCTTACCCAGGGACCTGGGACATGGAGAAGGGGACTGGACCCCTCTCCCACAACCAGCTACATGATGCCAGTGCCTTGGGCTCTGCCCAGGGACCAGAGGCATGGAGAAGGGGACCAAACACACCCCACAACTAGGCATACTGTCAGTGCCAAGGAGCATGCCAAAAACAGCAACCCCACGTGGGTGGCCCACCACAGCCACCACAATAACCATGGCTGCTGCAAAAGTGGCTAGACATCACAGCCACCACGCAGATGGTTCACCAACCACTGGAGTGCATTCACACAAGAAGAGTCACCAGCAGAGACAAAGAAAAGAGGATATCTCTTTACACAAACCCCATTTCAGAGTGACAGAAGTAGCATCTGCTCTAGGATAATATTGGGGGACCCGATCACATCTCTCAGCATTGGACAGATCATCTAGGCAACAAGCTAACAGAGTAGCCATTCTTTCAGAAGGAGAGAAGAAATCTAGGGCAATTAGAGGGGGAGGGAGAAGGAATGGGGGAAGGAAAGAGGTTAGAATAATTATGATTTGTAACAATGTACATGCTAGTAATACTGATTTAATCAACATATCTCAATGTTCAACCCCAAAAATATGTATAATTGATTCTGATTCAATAAAATAAATTATTTAAAAAAAATCACTAGAGCTTTTGAAGTAGCAGGAAAAAAAAGTCAAGAAAGATATATTCCACTTACAGTAGTCACCCCTAAAATAAAATATCTTGGGATACAGGTAACAAAGGATGTGAAAGATCTCAACAGTGGAATCTACAAGTCACTGTTGAAAAAAATGAAAGATGGGCCGGCCCAGTGGCGCACTGGATAGTGCGCCGCTTGGGAAGCGCGGCGGCGCT
>NW_007740909.1:23274-28553 GCF_000696425.1 Galeopterus variegatus | reverse complement strand
AGCAACACCGAGGGTTGCGATCCCGTTGCCGGTCCCCGGTCCGGTACGGGGGCAACACTGAGGGTTGTGATCCATTGCCGGACACGGAAAAAGACAAAAGACAAAAAAAAAAAAAAGAAAAAGAAAAAGAAAAAAATGAAAGATGACAACAAAAAAGTGGAAAGATATTCCATGCTCTTGGATTGGAAGAAATGGATTAAAAACTTTAATATAAGACTTTAAACTATAAAATTCCTAAAAGAGAAGTTATAGGGGAAACAGTTCTGGAAGTAGGACAGGGCAAAAAGACTTTATGAATATGAACCCCACATCATAGGCAACAAAAGAAAAACCAAATGGGATTATATCAAATTGAAAAGCTGCTGCACAGTACAAGAAACAACAGAGGAAAAACAACCTACAGAGTGAGAGAAGTTATTTGTAAACTATGCATCTGGTGAAGGATTAATATGCAGAATGCACAAGTAACTCAAACAACTTAAATGTATAATAACAAATAGTCTGATTTTAAAAATGGGCTAAGGAGCTGAATAGGCATTTCCAAAAGGAAGACATACAAATGGCCAACAGATAAAGGAGAAAATGCTCAACATCACTCAGCATCCAGGAAGTGTAAATCAAAGCCATATTGAAATATCATATCATTCCAGTTAGACTGGCTACTATCAAAAAGGCAGAGAATAACAAATGCTGGTGAGTGCAGAGAAAGAGGAACCCTCCTATACCATTGGTGAGACTGTAAATTGGTGCAGCCATTATCGAAAACCGTGTGGAGGTTCCTCAAACAACTACAGATAGAACTGCCATATGATTCAGCCATCCCACTGCTGGGTATACATTCAAAGGATTGGAAATAATCATGAAGAAGGGACACCCGTACTCCCATGTTTATTGCAGCTCTATTTACAGTAGGCAACAGTTGGAATCAACCTAAATGTCCATTATCAGGAGACTGGATAAGGAAAATATGCTATATTTCTACAATGGAATACTACTCTGCCTTTAAAAAGCATGAAATATTGCCATTCACAGCAACATGGATGAACTTAGAAAAAATTATGTTAAGTAAAATAAGCCAGTTACAGAAAGAAATATTTTGCATGTTTTCACTTATATGTGATGACTAAAAAAGTAAATAACTTAAAAATTAAGAGAGGGCCGGCCCGTGGCTCGCTCTGTAGAGTGCGGTGCTGATAACACCAAGGCCACGGGATCGGATCCTATATAGGGATGGCCAGTTTGCTCACTGGCTGAGCATGGTGCTGACAACACCAAGCCAAGGGTTGAGATCCCCTCACCGGTCATCTTTAAAAAAAAAAAAAATTAAATAAGAGAAATATACAACAATCACAGTATTGTTCTTCAGGTAACATTGAAATGTTGGTATTTCCCTGCCTTGGACTGAATGTCCCCCCAAAACTTGACACCCTCTGTGACAGTGTTAGGATGGTGGGTAATCCTATTAGGCATTGAACTTCAAGAGTAGAAAACAGGGCCAGCCCAGTGGCGCACTGGAGAGTGCGCCACTTGGGAGCGCGGCAGCACTCCCGCCGAGGGTTCGGATCCCATGTGGAGACCGGTTCCCACTCACTGGCTGAGCGCGGTGTGGGCGCAACACCGAGGGTTGCGATCCTGTTACCGGTCAGTAAAAAACACAAAAAAGGAGAAAAAAAAAAGAGTAGAAAACAGAAGTGAGGTTACTGGAGAGAGGAAATGCTCAGGGGTGATGGTGGAAGGGAGGTATTTGTAAAGGGTCACAAAAATCGATCACACTGTATATAGAACATTCTAATTATCCTGATTTGAACATCACATATTGCACATATATTGATATCCAATTCTTTACCTCAAAGATATCTACAATCAACTATGTTGCAATGAATAAACAATTTGAAAAAAAGCTTTTTATTGAACCTTCACTTCTTTTTTTTTGTTTTCGTTATGTATATCCCGATTCTAACCTATCTTTTTTCTTCTTCGTGGTTTTTTTTTTTTTTTTTTTTTTTTTCTTCTTCCCACACTGATTCCAGTACAGGTGTACTGGCAAAAAATTCAATTTTTGTTTCTCTGAGAAGGTCTTTATTTTTTCTTCTTTTTTACAGGTTGATTTCATAGAGTACAGGACTCTGTGTTGTAGGGTTCTTTAATCAACTGTTTGTATATTTCACTGTACTCTCTCCTTACACGATTATCAGGAGATTTGGGGTGTAATTCTTACCTTGTTTGTTTTTAGGTAAGATATTTTTGTCCCTCTGACTTCAGATTTTTTATTATTTTTGATTTTCTGAAGTTTGAGAACTACATATCTAGATGTAGATTTTTTTTTCCTTTCTGTCTTTTTTCGTGACTGGTAACGGGATCGCAACCCTCAGTGTCACGCCCGTACCGCGACCGGCAACGGGATCGCAACCCTCGGTGTCGCACCCACACCGCGCTCAACCACTGAGCGGACCGGTCACTATATGGGATCCGAACCCTCGGCAGGAGTGCCGCCGCGCTCCCAAGTGCCGCACTCTACCAAGTGCACCACCGGGCCGGGCCTAGATGTATTTTTTTGACATTTATCTGGTTCTGTGCTATCTTAACTCCCTTGATCGTTGGTTTCGTGCCTGAGATTAATTTGTGGAAGTTCTTAGACATTATTGTTCTAAGCATTTCTTCTATTTTTTTCTCCATCTCTCTTCTTCTGGTTTTCTCATTACTCTGTATTACAACTTTTGACATTGTCCAACACTCTTCCGATATTGTGTTCTCTTCCTTTTGTCTTCTTCTTGTGTGTGTATGGTTTTCAGTTTTTAATTACTTTGATCTATCCTCAAACTCAGAGATTTTTCTCTCAGGTATGTTCAGTCGTCTATGTTCAGTTTGTGAGAGTGCGGTGCCAATACTATCAAGGACCACAGTTTGATCCCTATACTGGCCTGCCCCCTATGTGTCTTTCTAAACATCTATATAATTATTTAAAGAATTTTCACTCATAGAACTTCAAATAAGTTGGATTTCCAAACAGACCAAATCCAAATACATATATATAATATAAAATGAATTATATATTCATATAATGAGTTATACTGGTAGACTTTTTAATACTGAGCTTTCCTTTAATTGTGAAATACATTTAGAAAATTCCTTTTTGTTTTTCACATTCTATTTATTTTCCTCTATCTTATGTTTAAAGATAAAGTGCTTCTGCAGACTCTATCCTTGTTCTTCCTTTTGTTTTGTTTTTACTTGGAATCTCTTAGGTTTGCTCATTTATTCTGATTTCTTCAGGTAACGTTGAAATTTTGATATTTCCCTGCCTTGGACTGAATGTTCCCTGAAAACTTGATCCCCTCTTGTGACAGTGTTAGGATGGTGGGTAATCCCATTATGGTAGTTCATAGATGGGGCTTTAATGATGTGATTAGATTGTAGGGCCATACCATAATGAATGGGTTAATAATGGTGGGCAGGGATGTGGTTCTGAGGGCTTTACAAGAACTCATGAGAGGTTGACCTCTCCCTGCCCTGCCATTTTCTGCCTCGTGAGAACCCTGGGTCACTGTCATCTCCATCAAGGTCTTCACCAGCTGTGTTCCTCAGACTTTTGACTCCCCAGCTTTTGAATCTGCAAGCAGTAAATTTCACTTTCTAACAAATCACCCAGTTCCATAATACCCAGCTATTTTGTTAAAAGCAACAGAGATAGACTAATACATTTCCAAAGCTTTATCTTCAGCTTAGATCTCTCTGGAACTCTGGAATCATGTATCCAATTGCAAATTGTACATTCCCACAGATATTTCAAGTATAATATATTCAAATCTGTTTTATTTCTGCCCATCATATTTTTCTGTCATACTAAAAGCAACACTTTACAGTTCCAGTACCTAATGAGCTGTAATTATGCAGAGAGCCTGAGAGTAAAACACTTATTTTCTGCACAGGAATTTAGGACCACAGTGTCTTCCTGCTTTTTGTGTCTATGTTGCTTTCTTCTGTATGCTTCTTGCTCTGTTATTTATTTTCTATTGGTTGGCCTGTATGGGGATCTGAACCTGTGACCTTAGTGTTAAGAGAAACATGCTCTCCCAAGTGAACTAGCTAACTAGCCTTCCTCTGTGTTCTAATGCAGTTAGTCTTCAGCCACCCTGCTTTCTTCTTCTCTGATTCTCTCTAAAGTTTTTTCCATTCTCGTTCTTCTGGATGCCTATTAAATTTCAAATCTAGTGTGTAACTGATTTGTATTTACAAAACCACATTTACACCCTGTTTTTAGAAAGTTGCAGTGTTCACTCTCATGGAGACACAAGCAATCCTTTGGCATGTGGGATTGAAATTATGGAGTGTCTTTGTATATGCTTTCAGTTTACAAGTATTTAAAAAACAGCAGTTGCATATAATGTTTGACTTTTTGAAATAGAAAAATATTTATTTATTTATTTTTTCCTTTTTGTCTTTTTTCGTGTACGGCAACAGATCGCAACCCTCAGTGTCGTGCCCGTACCGGACCAGGACCGGCAACGGGATCGCAACCCTCACTGTTGCACCCGCACCTCACTCAGCCAGTGAGCGGGAACCGGTCTATATGTGGGATCCGAACCCTCGGCGGGAGCGCCACCGCGCTCCCAAGTGGCGCACTGTAGCAGTGCGCCACCGGGCTGGCCCAATAGAAAAATATTTAAATGCAGAACCATTCTATAATATTTCTTTAATAGTGTGTGTATCTGTTATCACCACCCATGGGCATTCACTTAGACATGGTTCCGTGTGTAGTTCCATTAATGTGGGGTGTCTTCCTTTCCTCTTGTGACTGCAGTTTCACTGTTGCCTCATACTCATGAGAACATGTGGTTGACATCTTTGGCATTTCAGTAAAGTGCAAACAATGCAACATAGAAATATATTTTGTTTTTCTTTTCCCATTCTCTTGAACTTCTCTCAAAATTTGTTAATCTGAAACACTGGTTCAAGTATGTATTTATACTTATGTTTACAAACCTGATTATAAACTTCTTGGGAAAGGAGCATTTTATTCATACTTTTATAACTAACAAGAAGAATGGTTCATAGCTACAAGGTAAGCTTTGCAATCATATTTTTAGTAATTAATTTCTTATTAAAGTGACAGGATATTCCTGCTGGAGTCCCCCCCATCACCATATGGAGAATAGAAAAGCAGCACCTTATTTAACACATAAGACACTCATCCTCACACAGAAGTGTGAACTCTGAGATTCCTATTTTGTGACCCAGGGCTGGTGGCTTGAATTGAGATCAATGTCCCATTACAGGAG
>NW_007740909.1:9805-22862 GCF_000696425.1 Galeopterus variegatus | reverse complement strand
TGTCACTTGAGGATGTGGCTGTGGACTTCACCTGGGAGGAGTGGAGGGTCATGAATGATGCTCAGAGGACTTTGTACAGGGATGTGATGCTGGAGATCTACAGCAGCCTGGTGTCATTGGGTGAGTGAAACACCCCAGTAATTTTCACGAGAAACATTTTGTTATTTTTTCATAAAAATAGGAATGATTTATAGGGTTTTATGCTATTTGGTAAAATTACATTTCATGAAAAACATGTCATCCCTATTTTAAAAACTTTCAAGTCGGCCTCTTTATTGTATAATTTCTGGAGCTGAGCTCTTGTCATTCTTCCAAGGCTTTGGCTTTACAGTTTTAAAAGTCGCATGTTACTTCCCATTAACAGGGTACTGCAGTAGTAAACCTGAGGTGATACTCAAGTTGGAGAAAGGAGCAGAGCCATGGATAAGTAAAGAACACCCAAAGCAGTGCCTCCCAGGTTAGTAAGCACATCCTGGACAGAATCCAGGAAGAGTAAATCCCAGCAGATCTTGACTGTGTTCAGCTGTTTCTAGCAGTTATTCCACAGGTCCGTGAGCCGAGGCTGGCTCATCTCCTTGCATTAAACACATGTATTATATAATCTCTCAGATGGACTCATACATATATATCTCCATATTTTATTTTGCTGTTTTTTAACAATATATTTTCCTAAAATATAATCTCTACATTTCTCTTCTTTGACATTTATTTTTGCTATTCATCTTTTCAATATTCTCAGTTGCCCTCATGTCCTGCATGCTCACGAACATTGGTTTTCAGACTCTGTCTTTTTGTGTTACTTAAAACAGAATATCCGTAACTGGGTAATTTGTGAAGAAACAAACTCTATAGCTTACACTTCTGTTTTGGAGGCTGAGCATTCCAAGGTCTAGGGGCTGTGTGTAGTAAGGGCCTTGGTTTTGGTGGTGATTCTTGGCAGAATCCCAAAGTAGTGTAGGATATCACATAAAAAGTTGATAAGAAAGTAAGGAAAGAGGCCCAGATATGAGTCTTCTATACCACCACATCAGAAATTATGGAGCTGAGGCAGACTTAGCACAGGGCATGGAAAAGGAGAGTTCTTGATTTTATAGAAGAACCAGAAGAATCATGGTATGAAGGTTAAGTGAATTGAGGGCTTCAAGTTGAGGGACTGAGATTGTTGTTTGGAAGTGGAATTTGAAGTTAGTATTTTCCTCTTCTCTTTGTAGAAATCATTCTAAAATGACAAATAAATTTAGAAATATACAGGAGACTCTATTTTTTATGAGCATAGTAGCCATCCAAAACTCCAGTGCATAATAGTGAAGGTTTCATGAGCAGTGAATTATCAAGTGGGAGTGTGTGTTCCAGAGTTTGGGAAGATAATACAGGTTGATTTATTTTTATTTTTATTTTTATTTTTATTTTTATTTTTATTTTATTTTATTTTATTGTCCTTTTTGAGACTGGCCGCACCACGCTCAGCCAGTGATCACTGTGAGCGCACCGGTCATCCTTATATAGGATCCGAACCTGTGCAGGGGCGCTCCCCGCACTGCACTCTCCCGAGTGTGCCACGGGCTCGGCCCCAGGTTGATTTTATAAGGAGTCAAAAGCACCTTTTTCAAAGATGGTGGCAAAGGCTTGGTTGTAGAACCAAATATTTTAGACCAGAAGGGTGTCCTGTAGGGGTGGACAGAAGTTTCCTGTAGAGTAATGGTTTTTGAAGCACAGGAAGTCAGGTGAAATGAGTAATTTGTAGGAGGCTCTGTTTAGGGAGGGAAAAAGGAGATTTTATTATTTCAAAAACTTCCACACACATATAGCCATTTCCTAAGGAGGAGTAAAAAGTATAGAAACATTAATGCAAAATTCTTAACCTAAGTCATTTTCCTCCATATGTGAGAGTAAAAAGTAAAAAAGGAGATTTTATTATTTCAAAAACTTCCACACATGTATAGCCATTTCCTAAGGAAGAGTAAAAAGTATAGAAACATTAATGCAAAATTCTTAACCTAAGTCATTTTCCTCCATATGTGATGAAAAATTGGATCATTCTGCACCTGAAGGTAGCCAATGAAGGAAAACTTGGCCATATTCAAAGCTGAAGAATGAGAAAAAGAGCTGCAGGAGATAACCACTATTGTTATAAAAATAGAGTAAAAACTGTAATAATAAAAGAAAGTTAAAGAAAAAAGGGTAAAAAAACAAATGGAAGGTGATAAGCAATTACTTGAAATCTGCAATTAGGAAAATGGTAAACATTATCAAATATTTCATCATGATTTAGAAACAAGAAAGTGAATGAAGAAGCAAAGAAGAATGTGACATAGTGTTAGAAAATATACTAATACAATATAACATTATGTCAGTATAAAGAAAACCCATATACTTCTGAAGCAACTATTGATTTTTATAAAATCTTTTATTACTTGGGTTGGGAGAAACTTCTCTACCTTTACAGTAGCATGCAATAAAATATGCTTATGTGTGGCTCATGGATATGAGTATTTTTTTTTTTTTTTTTTGTCATTTCAGATGTCCAGATAATCAATGACCTAATTGAGAGGAGCCAAGAAAGTCATGGTAGACACTTGTGGCAAGGTGTAATCATCAATGGAAATCAATCAACTGAGGAGAGAGTGGAGTTAGGAAAATCAGTGAATGCACATTCAATGCATATTTTGAATCTGGTTATAAATAATGAAAACTATTCAGGAGTGGGGCATGAGGAGTTTGACAAATGTCAGAATGCAGTTCTTCCAGAGACCAGTGCCATGTTTGCTGGACAGAAACCTGATGAGCATAATATATCTGAGGAATCACACAGTCATCATGAGCATCTTAGTGAGCATCCTAAGATTCCAGCTGGGCAACTTTCTGAATATAGTGGAAAAGGACAATCCTCCAACACAGTGCCAATAATATTTGCATATAAGAAAACTCATATGGGTGAGACCACTTGTAAATATAGTGAGTATGGGAAAGCCTGTGATAAGTCATCTGTCATTGCCCACGAGATAGCTCAGGTAGAGATGAAAACTTTTCAATGTATCATTTGTGGGAAAATGTCCTATAAAAAGGCTAGACTTACTCAACATCAGATTATACACACAGGAGAGAAACATGATAAATGCAGTGAGTGTCAGAAATCTTTTATCAAGCAATCATACCTTATTTCATATGAGGGAACATCTACAGGGAAAGCTTTTAACCAAAAGTCAGCCCTCAACAGGCATCAGGGAATTCACAAAAGTAAAACAACATATGAACGTAAGGAAAATTCAAAAGCTTTTAACCAAATGTCAGCGTTCAGTATGCATTGGAGAACTCACCCAAGTGATAAGCCCCACAAAAGTAATGGATGTAGAAAAAGAATTAAGCCGTCCTTCAGAATGAATCAGAGAACTCACACAGGGAAAACACCTTATGAATGTAAAGAATGTGGAAAAGCTTTTAGGCAAAAGCCACAACTCAGCAGGCATAAGAGAATTCACAAAGGTGAGAGACCATATGAATGTAAAGAATGTGGAAAAGAGTTTAAGTTAAAGTCACACCTCAACAAGCATCAGAGAATTCACACAGGTGAGAAACCATATGAATGTAAAGAATATGGAAAAGCTTTTAAACAAAAGTCACACCTCAGCATGCATCAGAGAATTCACACAGGTGAGAAACCATATGAATGTAAAGAATGTGGAAAAGCTTTTAATCGAAAGTCAGAACTCAGCATGCACCAGAGCATTCATCCAGGTGAGAAACCATATAAATGTAAAGAATGTGGGAAAGATTTTAAGTTAAAGTCACACCTCAGCATGCATCAGAGAATTCACAGAGGTGAGAAACCATATGAATGTAAAGAATGTGGAAAAGCTTTTACTCAAAAGTCAGTCCTCAGCATGCATCAGAGAATTCACACAGGTGAGAAACCATATGAATGTAAAGAATGTGGAAAAGCTTTTAATCAAAAGTCAGACCTCAGCATGCACCAGAGCATTCATCCAGGTGAGAAACCATATGAATGTAAAGAATGTGGAAAAACTTTTAATGAAAAGTCACGCCTCAGCAATCATAAGAGAATTCACAGAGGTGAGAAACCGTATGGATGTAAAGAATGTGGAAAAGCTTTTAAACAAAAGTCACACCTCAGCATGCATCAGAGAATTCACACAGGTGAGAGACCATATGAATGTAAAGAATGTGGAAAAGCTTTTAACCAAAAGTCAATCCTCAACATGCATCAGAGAATTCACACAGGTGAGAAACCATATGAATGTAAAGAATGTGGAAAAGCTTTTAATCGAAAGTCAGAGCTCAGCATGCACCAGAACGTTCATCCAGGTGAGAAACCATATAAATGTAAAGAATGTGGAAAAGATTTTAAGTTAAAGTCAGTCCTCAGCAAGCATCAGAGAATTCACAGAGGTGGGAAACCATATGGATGTAAAGAATGTGGAAAAGCTTTTAACCAAAAGTCAACCCTCAATATGCATCAGAGAATTCACACAGGTGAGAGACCATATGAATGTAAAGAATGTGGAAAAGATTTTAACCGAAAGTCGCACCTCAGCAGGCATCAGAGAATTCACACAAGTGACAAACCATATGAATGTAAAGAATGTGGAAAAGCTTTTAAGCAAAAGCCAAAACTCAGCAGGCATCAGAGAATTCACACAGGTGAGAAACCATATGAATGTAAAGAATGTGGAAAAGCTTTTAAACAAAAGTCACACCTCAGAATGCATCAGAGCATTCACACAGGTGAGAAACCATATGAATGTAAAGAATGTGGAAAAGATTTTAACCGAAAGTCACACCTCAGCAGGCATCAGAGAATTCACACAGGTGAGAAACCATATGAATGTAAAGAATGTGGAAAAGCTTTTAACCAAAAGTCACACCTCAGCATGCATCAGAGAATTCACACAGGTGAGAAACCATATGAATGTAAAGAATGTGGAAAAGCTTTTAACCAAAAGTCACACCTCAGCATGCATCAGAGAATTCACACAGGTGAGAGACCATATGAATGTAAAGAATGTGGAAAAGCTTTTAACCAAAAGTCACACCTCAGCATGCATCAGAGAATTCACACAGGTGAGAGACCATATGAATGTAAAGAATGTGGAAAAGCTTTTAACCAAAAGTCAGTCCTCAGCAAGCATCAGAGAATTCACAGAGGTGAGAAACCATATGAATGTAAAGAATGTGGAAAAGATTTTAATCGAAAGTCACACCTCAGCATGCATCAGAGCATTCACATAGGTGAGAAACCATATGAATGTAAAGAATGTGGAAAAGCTTTTAACCAAAAATCATACCTCAGCAGGCATCAGAGGATTCACACGGGCGAGAAACCATATGAATGTAAAGAATGTGGAAAAGCTTTTAAGGAAAAGCCAAAACTCAGCAGGCATCAGAGCATTCACACAGGTGAGAAACCATATGAATGTAAAGGATGTGGAAAAGCTTTTAAGTTTAAGTCACACCTCAGAATGCATCAGAGCATTCACACAGGTGAGAAACCATATGAATGTAAAGAATGTGGAAAAGCTTTTAACCAAAAGTCATACCTCAGCATGCATCAGAGAATTCACAGACGTGAGAAACCATATGAATGTAAAGAATGTGGAAAAGCTTTTAAGTTAAAGTCACAGTTCAGCTTGCATCAGAGAATACACACAGGTGAGAAACCATATGATCGTAAAGAATGTGGAAAAGCTTTTAACCAAAAGTCATCCCTCAGCAGACATCAGAGCATTCACACAGGTGAGAAACCATATGAATGTAAAGAATGTGGAAAAGGTTTTAAGCTTAAGTCACACCTCAGCATGCATCAGAGAATTCACAGACGTGAGAAACCATATGAATGTGGAAAAAGGTTTTTTTTTACAATGTCACAGTTGAGAAGACATCAGGATACTCACAGAAGAAGAAACTCCTTATGAATGCAATATGACAGGCCTTGAACTGAAATTCCCCCTAACAGATAAAAGAGAATTCACACAAAGGAAAATCCCAGTGAATGTAATTTGTATGGGAAAAGAATTTTCCAGATGACATACCTCAAGACATCAGAGAACTTGTATCAGGAGAGACGTATAAATATACAGTTGTCCTGAGGTATTGAAGAATGTCTTGAGGATCCCCTACTGATATAAAAATTTGCTGATGCTCAAGTCCCTTTTATAAATGTTGTAGTGTCTGTATCACCAATTCACTTCCTGCTGTGTATTTTACATCTTGTGTTGATTACTTATAATACTGGAAAAAATGTGAATACTATGTAAATCGTTGTTATACTGTGTTTTTCAGTTGTAGAATTGTTTCATTTATTGTTTTTATTCACTTTTGAGGATTTTTGATAAGTAGTTTCTTGAATCACCAGATGTGTAACCCTCAGCTGTGGAAGGAGGACTGTAATGAGTGTGAAAACATCTTTTCTCCAAAGTCTCAAAGCTGCCTGTGGTTAGAGCATTTCTGCTTGTAACATTGGTGCTCTTAACACAAATGAACTCCATACCAGCCATGCACCAAAAAATAAATACTGCACCAAAAAATAAATCAATAAAAATAAAAAGGAATCACATCATAGCAGGCATTAGAGGATTTAAAGAGGGGAGAAATTCTCCATGGATTAAACTGACTGTGTCTTTTAAAAAGTAAAACCACTCTTTTCTCTTGTTTGCTTAGCCTGCAATCTGAGCATTCCATGATTGGGTGGATGACCATGTAATTTAACTCTGTTCAGGGGAATGTAGATATAAGTGGTGAACATTACTTCCAGTTCAGGCAACAAAATAAAAAAAATTTTCCATTCAGTTCCTGATTTCTCATGTTATTTGCAACTGAATAAAGATGACTCTTGGGTGCAGTTGGGG
Source organism: Galeopterus variegatus (assembly GCF_000696425.1). Taxonomy (NCBI): domain Eukaryota; kingdom Metazoa; phylum Chordata; class Mammalia; order Dermoptera; family Cynocephalidae; genus Galeopterus; species Galeopterus variegatus. The sequence goes on along the minus strand of NW_007740909.1, from coordinate 15,999 downwards.
GCCACGGGTGAAAGAAATCCACCCTAATTTAAAATAGAGGAAATTGAAAAAACCAGAGATATTCTCACTACTACCTCAAAACCTCTTTTTACACATTAAATAAGAAATTATTTCCTGTTAAGCCATTTTATGTGTGCCCTGTTTGCCTTACAACACAAGAGGTGCACTCCATCTAAATGATTTTATAGACTTTCTGAGAGGATTTGCCAGTCCTTTTATATGGGAAGAGAATCTTGTGTTGTCACCATTTATACCCAAGTCAGTTTGTGGGAAAATCAAATTATGGGGAGAAAGAATGCAATAGATGTGACACTTCTTATTGGGACAGCTTATTAAACAGTGAAAATAAATGTCTTTCTAAATTTGTCAAAGCTTTCAAGAAAACTTTCAACACTTTTTATGTCAGAATTTGAAATGAAGAGAAAACTATGTAATAAATGTAAATTTTCAAGTAGAAATGATAAATGGAATATTAAAAGTATTTTTAACATTTTGAGTTACCAATATTTAAATATGATTGGTGACACTACCTTCAGGGGACATTGTTTGAAGACATTTTTGGTTGTCATAACTGAAGGTTGGGAAGTGCTACTCCATTGAGTGGGAAGATACAGATGTTGGTAAACAGCCTACAATGCAAAAGAAAGCCACCTCACATGCAACATTTATGCATAAAAATGTTTGTTAAAAATGCTTCTTAATGGAACCCAGCATAACTGTGGATAGGGAATATGTACACATAGTATAATATATAATTTGTTGTGGCTCTCTTCAGGATTTTTGACATTAATTGCCACTACAACTTCAGTATATTTTGTAAATATACTAAGATACTGCACTATATAGATTATTCTTTTTTTCCCTTTTTTTTGTCTTTTTTCATGTCCGGCAACGGACCGCAACCCTCAGTGTCGCGCCCGCACAGGACCGGGACCGGCAACGGGATCGCAACCCTCAGCGCCGCGCCTGCCCCTCGCTCAGCCAGCGAGCGGGAACCGGTCTGCATGTGGGATCCGAACCCTCGGCGGGAGCGCCACCACACTCCCAAGCGGCGCACTGTAGCAGTGCACCACCGGGCCGGCCCATAGATTATTTTTTTAATAGAAGTTGACCAGTAAGGGGATCTGAAGCCTTAACTTGGTGTTGTCAGCACCATGCTCTCCCAAGTGGGCTTACCAGCCATTCCTATATAGGGATCTGAACCTATGGCCTTGGTGTTATCAGTACCATGCTCTCCCAAGTGAGCCATGGGCCAGCCCAGATTTTTTCCTACTCCCATTTTAGGTAAGTTTTTATGACCAGTATTACAAAACTAAGTAAAGGTAATTTTTTATGATGTTTGAAGCTAATTCAAAGTGAGTCTATGGGTTGAATAGAAACATTTCTATGTGAATGCACAAATTCACAGGCAAATAATTTTAAACAACTTGTTTGATCTTATTTAAACAGCTGTAAGCAGTAGTGGTTTTCCTAGTGAAAAGCAGTGTATGGAAGGGATACTTATCTTTTATACCTATTCCTCATATTTTGAAATGGTGCCAAATCATATGTATGAGTGTGTACCACATACCCTATAGCTAAGAGATTTTTGTGTTTCTGTTATTTTGAATCTTGCCACTAAGGTAAATCCCGACTCTACTTGTGTATTGCTTTGTGTATGGCTGTGCTTGTGTGTAGTCCTCCAGACCTAGAGATGGCCCCAGAGCCTATTTTCACCTAAGGAGACTTCTTGAGTCTGTAGTGACTCCCTGTCTGCCATCAGAGCCCTTGCTGTGGGGGAGACCCAGGCCCCAAAGAGGGGATGAGAAAGTAAGACAAAATGGTGCCCAGAATAGAACCTGAGGGGTGTGGTTGGAGGTAGGGTCCTTGGGATCCATTTGGGCAGGGAGGTCATTTCCATCTGCCACCATTCTGTCCCCAAATCTCTGGTAACAGTGGGCAGAGAGTACAGCACCATCATTTATTTCTCATTTTTTCGCTCTAGTCTTAATTTCGTTCTGTTTTGGGAGGTTTAACTTTCCTCCTTTATCTAGGTTTTTAGTTGGAAGGTTAGGCTATTGATTTCAGAACTTTCCTTTCTAAAATGTATACATTTACAAATTTAAATTTTACTCTAAGCCCTTTTAAAATTTTGGTATGTTGTATTACTGTTTGTGAAAATGTTTCAAATTTTAGTGTTGTTCTCTTGGCTCACTGGCAGTTTGGGAGTTTGTTCTGTTACTTTCATGTGGTTGTGAACTACTGAAGTATCATTCAGTTAATTTTTCTGTTTAAATCTATTGTGGTCAGAGAACATACACTGTCTAATTTCAGTCCTCAAATTTATTGGAAGATATTTTATGGCATCACAGATGGTCTTTCCTGGAGTATGTTCCAAGGGCTTGAATCGATTGGGTATTCTGTTGTTGGGTGTTGTGTCTATATATACATATCTGTAAATTCAAGTTGTTTTATAATGTTGTCCAAGACTTCTATACCCGTGTCAGTCTTGTTCTATCAAATATCAAAAGTTGTGCTTGATGTATCTGAATATTTACATAGAACAGTTTGTTTCACCCTGAATTTCTTCTCTAATTATTTTTATTTGATGTTGGACTTATTTGTTTGGTGCATGTATACCTATAATTGTTATGGCGTCCTCTTAACTGACACTTTTGTCATAAATGACCCTCTTTATTTCTAGTAACAATTTTGTTGTAATTTCATTTGTTTGGTAATAGTATGGTCAGCTGGTGTATCTGTGTTATGGTTATGCTTAACATTGTATATCTTTTTCTCCTCATTAACTTTCAACCTGTTCATATCGTTGAATTTAATGTGTTTCTCTTGTGCTCAATGTATAGTTTTTTTTCTTTTTTTTAAATACTATTGGACAAGTCTTTTGAAAAAATTGTTATTTGGGGGGCCGGCCCATGGCTCACTTGGGAGAGCATGGTGCAGACAATGCCATGTCGAGGGTTAAGATCCCCTTACTGGTCATCTTTTAAAAAAAATTTTTTTTTTTATTTTGTTTTACTTGACAGATTATAATGGTATGTGCTTATGAGGTACGACTTGATGTTTCAACACATGTATATATTGTGAAATTATTAAATCAGGTTAATTCACATATTCATTATCTGATACACTGATTTCTTTGTGGTGAGATTTAAAATCCACTGTGTTAGCAACTTTGAAATATACATTAGTAGTAACTATTCACCATGCTGTGTAATAGATCACCAGAACTTATTCCTCCTCCCGAAGTGAAATTTCAAACTCTTGGACCAACTCATCCCTACTGATATTTTACCCCATCCTAACCCTCAGTTTTGGTAAACTTCATTCTTCTCTATTTGTATTAGTTTGACTTTTTAATAGTCCACATATAAGTAAATTTAAGTGGTATTTGTCTTTCTGTACCTGACTTATTTTATTTAACACAATGTATTGTAGATTCTTCCATGTTACCACAATTGACAATTTGTTTCCTTTTTAATGTCTGAGTAGAATTTTATTTTATATGTAAACATTTATTTTATCCCTTCATTCATTGATCAGTGCTTCTGTAGTTTTGATATCTTGACTGTTGTGAATAATGGTGCCATAAACATGGGAAGGCTGACATCTCTTTCTCATACTGTTGTCAGTTCCTTTGGACATATACCCAGAATTGGGATTGCTGGATCATTTGGTAGTTTTAATTTTAGCTTTGTGACTACTTTATGCTACTTTCCAAATTGGTGTTCTAATACACCTTGTGAATTCACACCTTCATGAATACTTGTTATTTTTTATCTTCTTGATAATACCTGTTCTAACACGTCTGATGAGACTCATCATAGTTTTAAATTGCATTTCCCTGTGATCAAAGGGTACAAACTATCAGGCAGAATGAAATACTTCTGGTGATGTATTACACAGCATGATAAATATTCTTCATTAAAATTTATTGAATATTTCAAAGTTGTTTTATAAAGACTAGTTTAAATGTCTTACCTGAAAAATGATATGTATATGAGGTAGTAGATATGTTAATGACTCTGATTTGCTCACTCCACAATGTATACATGTATGGAAACATCACACTGTACCCCCATCACTGTATTTGGAAGCTGGTGTCCCAGGAATGGCTCACACAATCTAGATGAAGTGGATGCCCACTAAATGTTAAGGTGAATGTGAATCCAATCGGATTCAGGTAGGCATTTGTAGATGTGGAAAGGAATCTGACATTGATTTTTAAATAAAACTAAGAATCAACATAAAAGAGATAATGGAAAAGATAAGATTTAGGGGCCATCCCGTGGCTCACTTGGTGGCTAAGATGCCCTCACCAGTCATCTTTCTAAAAAAGAAAATAAAAAAGATTTACTGCATAATATATTAGAAGGAATGGAAAGCTAGTATAACATTAGACATTATCACGTATATGCTCAAGTATCTGCACATATTTCAGTGAAAAAAAGTTGAGACGCATGCCTGATAAGTTCAGTCAATTTAGGACTGAAATACAAATAGGAGTGACCCATATCCAAAGAGTGTAAGCAGAAGAAAACAATGAAATTTTTAAAGTGAATAAATACACTTGTTCAATAGCAATAACAGGAGAATGTAGTGAGGTCCTCAAAACTGTCCAGCCTGTCTGGACTTGACACTCTCTTCAGTTCAATAGCAATAACAGGAGAATGTAGTGAGGTCCTCAAAACTGTCCAGCCTGTCTGGACTTGACACTCTCTTCATAGCAGAATGTAAAAATTAATATCTTGCTATACTTTGTCCCCACAGAACTCAAATTGAAGCATGATCCCCATTGTATCAATGTTAAGAAGGTGGAAAATTCAACTATGGTCTTTGAAAAATGTGGATTTTGCAATATAATTAGATAGTGAGGGCTGTGCCACCACAAATAGATTAATTGATTTATGGAATAATGAGTTAGTGATTTAAGGGTTATTGGTAAGTAGACAAGTGGTTTTATAAACAGGCAGAAAAAGCATGTGGACATGGTTTTCCCACTTTTCACCATATGATACCCTGCATCACCCCTGGGCTCTGCAGAAAGCCCCGAAAGGAAGAAGGCCCTCAGCAGATGCACCCCCATGACCTTAGTGATAGCCTCCAGAACTGTTAGAAATAAATTTTGATTCTTAATTTGTTACTCAGCTTTAGGGTTTTTTCTTTCTTTCTTTTTTTTTTTTTAAAGATGACCAGTAAGGGGATCTTAACCCTTGACTTGGTGTTGTCAGCACCTCGCTCACCCAGTGAGCAAACCGGCCATCCCTATATGGGATCCGAACCCGTGGCCTTGGTGTTATCAGCACCACACTCTCCCGAGTGAGCCACAGGCTGGCCCTAGGGTTTTTTCTAATAAAGGACAGAATATGAACTTACACAGTATGAAAAAATGTGCATGTATGAGAGGATGCACCCACATGACCTTTGCAATAGCCTCCAGAACTGTTAGAAATAAATTTTGATTCTTAATTTTTTACCCAGCTTTAGGGTTTTTTTTCAATAAAGGACAGAATAAGAACTTACACAGTATGAGAAAAGTGCATGTATGAGAGTGGAGGAAAAGAGAGCAACTGAGAAGATTGAGAGTGAATAGCAAAAATAAATAAAGTCTGAGAATAGGAAGGTAGGAACCAGATTTGGATAAACAAACATAGAAAGATTCAGGAATATTAAAGGTAAATGTATGAGATCCAGCCTAGGAGATTCCGTAATGCTTGTGTGGTGCAGTCAGATGAGCTGTCCTTGGGTCTAGGGCCTGATGAAAAAATTGATTAAAAGCTGAACATGGCCAGCATCCACAGGGCTTTACACTTCCCAGCTTCCCTGCCCAGTGTGTGGTGACTGACCTGGGAGGCTCTGACTTGGAGATTCTTTAGTCATCCATTGCTCTGCTCCTTGCTCCAACTTGAAGATCACATCAGGTTTTCTAATGCAGTGCCCCGTTAATGAAAAATCATGTAGAATTCTGCAAAATTTCTAAGTCAGATCCTTGTAAGTGTGAGATAATCTCAGCTTCAGAAGCTGTGCAATGAAGAGGCTAATTTGAACCTTTTGTTAGAGAGGGGTGACTATATCATAGTTTTCATGAATTACAATATTTCGTTATAGGATTACACTTTGTAAAGTATTCCTGTAATTACCAATGATAAAAAAATGGCCACTGGGATTTACTAAGGAGCTTTATTCACCCACAACAC
>NW_007740909.1:8533-9532 GCF_000696425.1 Galeopterus variegatus | reverse complement strand
AACCATCCTAGTTGCTAATGATAAACGTATGGATAAAATTCTGCTCCACCAATGAACTCACATTCTGGTATGAAGACGTAAGTATAAATACATACCTGGAATAATGTGTTAGATGAACTAATTTAGACAAAATTTCAATGTAGACTGAGCTAAGAACAAATTAATACAGTTCTATTTTCTATTCAGTTTGCACTTCACTGCAATGCCAACGATGTTCAATTCTTCCACGTGAACAACGTGTGCTCAAGATTGAGGCAACATGAAATGTCCAGTTAGAAGAGCACAAATAGTACAAAACATTTTAATAAAACTACACACAATGTCGTGTCTCGGTGTATGGTCCGGGGCCGTGAAAGCAGACGAACACAATATTGAAGAAACTAATTATGTAGTAGTTCTCCACTAAACTATTTGACTTAGTTCAAACAACAAAACATTTCATGTGCATATTGTTGATTTTTAATAGTTATAAACTAAAAGAATGTATATGGACATCTGGAAAATTTCTTCTTCATGCCAAATAATTGATTGTGATTATCCCAGAGTAACAACACCATCACTTTTCAAACGACAGGGTGTGAATAGAGAGGTTCTCCTGAAGGAGATAAGCTACATGACCAGATTTGTATTTTAACACTCATTCCCGGGAATGAGAATGGAAAGTGCTTAAGGGTAATTCAGGGGAAGAAGGCAGGGTGACAGATGAGCACCTACATCAGGAAACAGGGCAGTCCCATACAGAAAAGGGAAAAAAAATCTTTAAAAGTGGGATGAAAAGCAAGAAACAGAATGTGGTACTAATTTGGTGAGCAGAAGGGAAGAAGAGTTTTATTTCCAGGCTATATGCATGATCACGGCTGCATAGATACTGGCCATGTTAAATGTAATACGTAAAATGTAAAAAATATGGGGAAAATTGGCTCAGATTGTTCACATCGTATTTGATATATCCGTGGTCCAACATGCATGATGTCCAGCTGGTAATAGAATTTATAATTC
>NW_007740909.1:6229-6472 GCF_000696425.1 Galeopterus variegatus | reverse complement strand
TTCAGTTTACTGTCCCGGAAGTCATACTGACTTTGATGTGATGTATCAGTTTTCCTTCATGGGAGTTAATGAAGCTAGTAAAAACATTAAATTAATTAACCGGAGAATAAGGAAAGGTAGACAGAAAAGTCTTAGTATTCATCCAAGGAATGATTAAAATTTTAAATAGTTAGCAAATACTCATAAGATAAATAAAGAAATCATTGAGAGATGTGAAATAAGATGAAAGCCAAAGGGGAGAGT
>NW_007740909.1:3740-3962 GCF_000696425.1 Galeopterus variegatus | reverse complement strand
GATTGGGTTCAGGAAGCTTCTGGGCTAATGAACCCATCAAAGTGCTGGGTGGTTACACAACTGGTGAGAGCATAGAGGCTTAGGGCCTGGTTTTTAGCAAATTCAATGGAAGTGTGAATTTGCTGGGGAACCCATAAAAAAAGATTATGTAAAGATAAAAGACTGAACTGACCAGAATTACATATGCAGCAAATAGCAAAGATCCTCAAAAGAAATAAAAAA
>NW_007740909.1:0-304 GCF_000696425.1 Galeopterus variegatus | reverse complement strand
CCATCCAATGTTGAATAAGTTTGTGTACAAATGAAGAAAAAGGGAAATAGTAGCTGTAAGTGAATTGATAAATGAAATAGGTAATGAGGGAAATTCAGTATAACCTTAACACCTTGAAAGAGACTCAGAGCACAAGATGATATTGTCTTTCAGCTCAATTATAACAAATGACTGAAAGACTGAAGCCGTGTATTGCTGAGACCACTCCCACTTTTGGAACCTTACAAGATATAATAGAAGACTGAAACCTGTAAGACTGAAGAAGGTTGAATTCTATCACAAATGGACAATGATTTAATTAATC
>NW_007740908.1:0-27796 GCF_000696425.1 Galeopterus variegatus | reverse complement strand
TCAAAGGTGTTGCTTCATACTCCAGCAGAAAATAAAGAAGATCCTTTGGTGGCTTGCTGCACCAGGGTGGTCACATGTTGCTGGAATTAACAGAAGCAAGATAACCAAGGGGCCTCCAAGAGATGAAGACCCAAAGGTGCCCGAGGAGGATAGAGCACAACAGAGACTGTTCAGGAGATTGGACCGTCGGATGGGGGTGCCGGCCTCAGTCAATGAAAAACTTTTCAACGAGATTATGAAGCTTCTCTACATCCCCTTCACTTAATTTGAGGATTCCACAGTAGCCTCCAACTCATCTTCGTATTCTTAGTTTGCTTTCTCGTGTCCGGCATCGGGGTCGTGATCACGTTCACTGTCATTGGGAACAAATGCAGTGTTCTCTGCTGACTGGCCACTGCACTGTGTCTTTTAATCTCTGACAAGATCTCATAGAAATGGCATTTCTGTGAGTTAGCAGTGACAGCCCTCAAGTCAGCAGTGACAGCCCTCAAGGTCTGATCTTAATGTGTGAGCTCTAGAAGCATTTGATAGCCACGTGTCCTGCCCTGCCTCCCTCTGTGAAAACCAGCTATCCTTGTACCAAGAACTGTCCAAAGCATTACGCACTTTTAACTGGAGGGAAGAGGAGGCGTGATCAGCAGGCAGGAGCTCACGTCATCCATCGATCACTCTAGCTTGGAGCTGTGCCATGACTCCTCCACTCTGCGTTCCACAGTGAAGATGCTGATTTGGCCTCATCTTTGAGCGGTCAGACATTTAAGGTGATGGATTGGTGAAGGGCTACCTGCAAATTGAAAGCTTGCCTTGTCCAGTGTACCAAATCATCAGGGGAGTCTGTTGCATATTTTTCAAATGCAAATACCAAATCCCTCTATTCTTCAACTTGGAATCTCTTCTAAATCTGCAACCTATTTCACACCTGTAATATCCCAATATAAATCCAACAGTGAGGTTAACTTCACTGTGGCTTTTACTGGCCTTGCATATTTTTATCTGGATCCTTCGTCCTGCTGATTTCCATTTTAAAAGTATGAGAATGGTACAAGCTCCGTGTCATATGGATCAGGTGTCCAAGGAGGAACTGAAGCTAAGTCTTCAGCCCCGTACTCAGCATCAGCCCGTTCTCACATTCGGGTCGGCACTTACGCCTTGGTCACTGGAATGTTTTCCGCGCCGTCTTCCCCTCCCTCTGCCTCTGCATCTCCAGGAAGCTGCTGCTCTGGGACGCTCCTTCTCATGCTCACCCTCTCCTTCCTCCACATCCACGTCGTCTTCATCATCTTTCTCTTTTTTACACTCCTCCGCTTCCACTTCTTCATCAGAATGTTGACCTTCCTGGGCACAGGGTTCTGATTGGGAGAGATGGGCACAAAGGAATATTCTCTGTGCGGAGCTTCCTCCTTCTTGGACTGGATGCTGGCTTGGGCATGGTGTTCTTCGTCAGCGTCTGGGAGGAGTACTGAGGAGCTCTTGTTCCCCTTGGCTGTGATCTTGGAGGGCTTCCGAGGGCTTCTGTATTCCCATTAGCATGTTTCGATTCCTATGCAAACCTGGCCATGGCTGGGGAGAAGAAGGAGGTGGTAGATAGTCTCGGTCATGGTTTTGTACCCTATCAGCTGCTCCCTATACGGCCGGGGCTGGACAGTTGTACCAGCCTCTTAGCACCAAACCATTGGCTTCACTTTTGAGTTGGGTGAGGGGGACATCTACAGGCTTCTCAACCTATCAAAAACTGGGGCACTTGGTTTTCCTTCCACTGTTGAAGAATAAATCTGTGATGCGTGCTATCAAAGCAAAGTGCTAGATAGAGCGAATATGGATTGAGCGCCTACTGCATGCTAGGCACTCTTCTCAGCACGTGACCTATACTAAGTTAAACTTGCCTTAACCCTTTGAGTATGCACTACTATTTTTTAGTAATTTTTTAATTGAAACATACCATACATTCAAAAAACAATCCAAGATGTAAATATACAGCTCCATGAGCTATTACAGAGTGAACAGACCCATGTAACCATGACCAGTTTTCCCCAGGTCAAGAAATAGGATATTATCCCTATTTTACAGAAGAAACTGAGACACAGAGAGGTTAAATAATCTGCCCAAGGTTACATAGCTAATAAGCTTCAGCCTCAGCAGTTCTGGCTCCTAAGTCTCAGGAGTTTTGGCTCCTAAGCCCAACTCTCTTTTCTGCTGCAGTAGCTGCCCTTGGAAAGGTGGTACTGGGGGGGGGGGGGGGGGGGGGGGGGGGGGGGGGGGGGGGGGGGGGGGGGGGGGGGGGGGGGGGGGGGGGGGGGGGGGGGGGGGGGGGGGGGGGGGGGGGGGGGGGGGGCGCGTGACCCATCAGAAGGTCAGGGAAAGCTTCTGAGGATCTGGGGTTGGATCTGAGCTCTGGAGGAGAATTGGGACTTAAGCAAAGGAGGGAAGGAGAAAATTCCAGACAGGGTGATGTGCTGAGAGGCTGTATTATATGGAGCAACTCTGGGAGGAGTCAGGGAAGAGGAGATGTGGACAAACACCTATCAGGGCAGCAACGTGCAGACTTGCTAGTCACCTGAGGGGCAGCCACTGGGCTCACAGAAGGATTCTTCCTCCCTCAGAAGGTTCACAACAGGCATCCCTAAATAGCTTGCCACATTGAAAACCTGCTCTGAGGTGAGAAAATCACAATTCCACAGAGAGGCTTAGAGGAATAGGGCTTTTGCTAGAAGGGGTGGCTCAGCCTTGGAATAATAGCCAGGAGGTGTAATAATAAAACCGTTGCACAGCCACAGCTGACAGCCAGCTGCTCTGGGCAGTCGCCAGCCCCAACATGGGCGGTGCTTGCCAGGGTCACACAGCTGGTGGGAAGAAGGGAGGATTTGAACACTGCAGTCTGAGTTATTAACACCCTCCCCCTCCCCCCGTGCCTAACCACTGTGCTCTGCAGCATCTGAATCAGACAGGTCACCTCAGCCCTCTGAGCCATGACCACACCCTTCCTTCCTTCCTGTTTCCCACCCACCCACCAGCTGTTTGTGGCTGGAGTGCCAGTGTGGACGCTGTGTCCAGTTACAGTCCAACTAAAACCTTTGGACCTTGAGTCCAGCCTCCCTCCCAGCACAGGAATCTATTTCACCCCAGACTTTGGAGGTCATTTAGCCTGTGCCTGAACACTACTCCTGTCGGGGAGCTCACTACCACACGAGCTTGCTTTTCTCCAAGTTTGTAGCTGTGGAATTCAGAACATTCTCTCTTGAAATGAGCCCAAATCTTCCTCTCTGTCCTGATTCTGCCTGTCAGCTGAGCTACCTCCCAAGAGGCTGACTGTGGCCACACCTGTGACCTGAGGTGTCTGAGGACAGGTTTTCTGTTAGCCTGGTTTCTCTTCTACTCCTGGTAGGTGATGAGAAGTTGGCTCAGGGCACAGAGCGAGAAGGTAGCTGCCATCGTAGGACAATTAGAATGCCCTCTCTTTCCTTCCCCTCAGGACTGGTGTCTGTCCCCTCATACGTTCTTCAGGTTTAAGCTGTGAGAACAGCTGTGAGGGATTCCAGCCAGACACCTTACCACGCGCCAGCTACCGAAGGGTCTGACCTGCCTTGTGGAGGTACCCCAGTGCCTTCTGATGTTTGGGAAAGGCTTGCCAACTCAGTTGGGTTGATGCTATTTCACAGCCTTCCCAGTGATGATGCCTGGCATTCACTGTGGTATTTTAAAACTGGTCACAGCCTGTTCTCACCTGATTTGTATCTCAGTGTATATGTGTGTCTGTTCAGCTGGGAATGCTGAGGTCTCTCGGGTTGCAGCGGCCCTGTGTCTGCATAGCCATTGGCCCATGAGCATTGGTCACGCCCCTAGTGTATACACATGCTTTGTTAGCTGCTACTATAGACAGTCTTGGTCAGCTTCCCCTCTGGCTGCTGCTACACACAGCCCCCAAGGGGTGCTTCTGATTGCAGCCCCACAGGTTTTGCCTCTGACTGCACACCTTCCCGTCCCTCACTCCCTGCAAAACACAGCCTGAACTTTTGAGCTGGGCATTCAAGGCTTTTCCAAGCCAGCCTCAAGATGACCTTCTAGCCTTAATTCCTGCTATGTGTACTTGGGGCTGTTATATAGAATTGTGCCAAGGCTTTTACAATATAATTCCTATGAAAGGTGGCTGCCAGAGTAAGCACTCAACAAATGATAGCTAGTTCTTTTTCTGTGATAAAAAGATTGCACTTCTGACCCTGGTTGACTTGTTTATAGTGCTTTTTAGTAAAGAATAGGACATGACTTCATAAATCTGAACAAAGAGGAAAAGAGATATCACATAGAAAACGTTTGCACAAAGCCTGGCATAGGGCAAGTGCCTGGTAACTGTGAGCTCAGGCAGGAGTGGAGGCCTCGGCCCTCCCAGCTCTGGCTGTCTGCGTGGTGTATGGCACCAGCCCCTGAGTGCCAGCCAAGCAGGAGGTATCTCCAGAGTCTGGTCACTTCCCCATTCTGGGTCTGTTTCCTGTCTGTGACACCAGGAAGTGAGGCCAGAAGAACATTTGAGAGATGACACCATGCTCCTGCCTCAGGCTAGCCTGGCTCCAGACCCATCTGGGGCCTCTGGCCACCCTGGGTCATTCCACCTTAATAAGGACAAGTTGGATGGGTCCCAGAAAAGATGGGCAGTCTGGGAAGAAATCCATCTCATGCAGAATTGTTTGAGGATTGGAAATGCTAAGTCTGGAGAAAGAAGTCTCAAGTAGCATTGTATCTTTTGGAGACTGTGATGTGAAAGAGGAGCTGGACTAGCCAATGCTCAGACTCCAGGTGCAAGCACAGGTTGACAAGTTAAGCTCACTAGCAGGAGTGCTGCCCAGAGGTGGCAGGAATTGCCTGGGAAACCGTGAGCCCCTGCAGGAGGTGCATACCCTGTGGGAGGGCATTGACAGAATCCATCTGAAAATGGCCAAATCCGAGGATGCACGAGGCCCTTGCCCACACCAATAGTCAGAGATTTGATGGGCCTTCCAAGTGTGAATGTCCCATCTAACAGTAACTTTCAAATCATTTCTAAATTCTTAGAACTCTTTTTTACAAAGTTCAGTTTACATAGATACCCACTCTGAAAAACAACTCGATATGGACCTACTATGGTTGAGGGAGGAAGACCCCAGAAACCCACTACTCAGCCTCCCCACCCTCACCCGCCATGAATCCTGAGCACAGTTTGAAAGTTGCTGTTCCACAGCCCTGCAGGCCTGGGCTGCTGAAGGCTGGAGCAGCTCCACTTAATGTCCTCATTTAAGGAGTCCGCTCCTCTCTGGCAGCTTCACCCCTCTGAACATGAAGGGCCCAGCTTCTAGCTTCCTGCCCACCTCCCAAACCTCGCTGTCTGGTCGGAAATGGGGCCTGGGCTGCATTCTTCAGACACAAGCTGGCTGCAGCCCAGGCTTGGTGCCTGCTTGCTGGTTCTTAGGCATCTGCACTTGGTCATTGAGAAGTTGTTCCATAGCCTCTCCATCCACTGTGCCCAGTTCTGTAGAATAAAGGCTCTTCCTGTTCTTAGAGCTGTGCTGGGTGCCACAGCCCTGAGCTGCTGCTGACTTCTCAGCAGCTGACGCTGGGAGCTGTTTTTCTAGTATGAGAAACCACAATAGTAAAACTGAGGAAATGGTGAGAATGCCACTTCGAGGTAGCAAGCCTGCAAAATGGGCAGGGGCTTGCCTTGGTAGCCCAAGTCCTGTCTGTCTGTCAGGCCACTGCTGAACTCTCCCAAATCCATGTCCTCTTTCCTCCTGCCCTTGCCTTTGCCCCAGCTTGGGCTCTATACAGTTACAACATCCTGGCCTCCCGGCCTCCAGGCCTCCAGGTCTCCCTGTCCATGCCATCCTCCATGCTGCATCCAGACAAGGGTTCACAAAACAGGAGTTGCATGAGTCAGACCCTGCTCATCCACGTCTTCTCCAAAAGCCATCTGAGACCCAACCCACTGGTTGAAAGGCACTGCTTCTCCAAAAGCCTTCTCTGATCATCCAGGGCACTTTGTACATTGTCTGTATTACTGTTTCTATCTCTTTGTTTTATGATCTTTTAAGTGCCTGTTAGTCACACTTGAGATTTATTTAGCTTTATATTTCTGGCCCTGGCCCAGCCCCAGGCTCAGACCAAGCCTTAGTAATATTGCTAGGCAAATGCACAGAATACCGCTCGCAGTGGGCTCTGTGCCTCTGCTTGGATTACGTGAGTGCCGTGGAACTCCTGGCATTAAATGCCCCCCACCCCGGATGTTGCAACATGATGTCATTTCTGCAGAACCTTGACAAAAGGAGAATCTGGGATGTCCCTAGAACCCAGTGTGAACTTCCCCTATGACCCACAATTCGATCTTCTTGGTTCATTTTTCACCAAGGGGTGTGTTTCCTACCTCCTGGCAACTGAATATTTTTAGCAGATACACAGCTCAGCAGGCTATGCCGCCTGGCACTTGCTCCTCTTCCCACAGGCGTCCCTTCCTTTTTGAGTTTCACTGGGGGGGCAGCATGTCACCGCAGGCAAACCAGCCAGCTCACTTGGCTAGACCTTCCAGGTCAAAGTGACCACTGGGAACCAGCCCTGGACCCCGCTTCACAGGATGCAGACTGCCCACGAAAGTGGGTCTCGAAGTGACAGAGTGTGCCTTTCTAATCCCGTCTTCCTCTTAGCTTTGCATGATTATACATACCCAAGTTGCATGCCCCTGGGGGGAAGCGTATTTGGCAACAAGATCATAATAAAATCAGAAATTTGGCAATCCTTGAAAATATCCAAATTTGAAAGAGAGGCAAGAGTTTTATGATTAAATAGTAAAAATACATGGCAAAGTCAATAATATATATGCAGAATAGCATCAGAGAATCTCATATTAGGAGGGCAGCTTGGAAGCCATTGAGTTTACCCTCTCATTTAAGAGAATGATGCAGTTGGGTGAAGAGAAAAGTCGTGGGCTTGAAGGTCAGATATGCCCCTATGCACTATCTACATCACCTTGAGGAAGTTAGTTTGAGCCAGAAGTTTAGTTCCAGACTGGATCTGCCTCTCCTTGTATTTTATTTGACTTACACAATGTTTTTTTTTTCCTTTTTGTCTTTTTTACTGACCGGCAACGGGATCGCAACCCTCGGTGTTGCGCCCGCACCACGCTCAGCCAGTGAGCGGGAACCGGTCTCCACATGGGATCCGAACCTTCGACGGGAGCGCCGCCGCGCTCCCAAGCGGCGCACTCTCCAGTGCGCCACCGGGCTGGCCCTACACAATGTTTTTTTTAAAACAGAATTGCACAGTAGTTAAGCACCCGAACTTTGTAGCCAGGTGACCTGGGTTCAAATTCTGGTTCCATTAACTAACCGGCTGTGTCATCTTGGGCAGGTAACTTAATTGCTCTACCACTCTGTTTTCTCATGTGTAAATGGGAATGATTAGAGCCCCTGTCTCATAGGGCTGTCCTGTGATTTAAATGAGGTTAATGCATGTAACGCATTTTAAATGATGCTTGGCCCCTAGTAAGAGCTATACAATATCTATTTATACTTATTGAAATACACATAGAATAGTTAATGAAATAAATACATCCATTTCACAATGTTGTTGCAGGAGTAAACAAGCTAATCCACCTAAAGCCCGTCTGTCACTGGGTTGGACATGACATGGGCACATGGGCACATAAATCCCTCCTGCCAGAGGATCTCCCAGCCTGTTCACCTGGCCCCTGGGTGAACCGTGCTAGTGACAGGGAGCTTACTGCCTTACAGAGCAGCTTCGCTGCTGAGTATTTGTCAAATTCAGAGTCCAGGAACAACGACCTCATCCATCACCTTGTCTGAAGTGCCATTTAATTAAACCACAGCCCTCTTCTGGAACCTTGAGCAGAGGGACATGTCATCTCCTTTGGGGGGTCTGCGCCAAGTTCCTGTGTGCTTGGTGGGAGGTGCGGGTTTTAGAAACGCCTCGGAAGGGTCTAGAGCCACAACTGAAGGTGTCATGTGCTGATTGTTCACAGTCAGGCAGCTCAGTATCACCAGCCATGGGATTGGAGGAGAAGTTGCCGAGGGCAGGAGAGGACCTCAAACTAGGTCAAGCCATGATGTGCTTCCAAGCACTGGAGTCAGGTCAGGGTTCCAGTCCCTGCTTCCCACTTTGTAGCTGCCTTGTAACTCTGGGCAAGACACTCAACCTCTCTCTCTCTTTCTTTATAAGATGAAGAAAATAAGACCCTCCTGATCAAGGGGTTGCTTAAGAATTGTTTTCTTTTCCTTGGAGTGCATGAGTCTTTCAGCTACAGGAATGAAAACAGAGCCATCCAGGAAGAGCCTGGCAGCTCCACACCCCTCCTGGCGGCCTTGATCCTCTCCTGACCCCAGGCAGCTGGACAGAAAGCTTCTGGGACCCCTAGTGCCATGGCCATAGGTCAGGAGACCAGAGCTGTAGCCCTGCTCTGCAGAGTCCCCTTGCGTCAGCCCCACCAGGCCTGTCAGCAGTAGACTGTCTTGCAGCCTTGGAACAGGTAGGGGGTTGGTCAGTTGTCCCTTGGGTAAGGAGCAGCCTGTGCCTTAGGCCTCCAAGGAATCCTTGGGTGGAGGAGGAGAGGGGCCAGCAGACCTGGGAGGAAGGACCCTCACCATGCTTTTCTGGTTTCCTGCCCTGGCTCTTTAAAGGGCATTTCTCTGCAGCTGGTAACACCTGGGGGTTCCACTCCAGGGCTGGTGACCTTCCAGAAAGGGCTAGTGGAGAATGATGCCATTCTTATTTGTCTGCAGGGTTATAGGCCCTGGGAAGCCCGGAGAAGGAAGGTGCTATGGGAACCATGGTCAATGTCATCTAAAAGTGTTTGTGCAGCAAGTCTGCGTGGGGATAGGGTGCCGAGTGGAAAGATCACTGGCTGAGTAGTCTTGGCCTTGTCCCATGAACTCATCAGATTGATTCCCTTTTCTATAAAATAGGAACAATGATAAAAGTATTGATGGGCAGGGGGATGATGTCAGGCATGTGACATTCTTTGCTATGTCTAAGGACAACGAAGATTCCCTCTCTCATGAAGGGAAGGAAAGTGACTTGCCCAGGGTAACCCAGCAAGTTCCAACAGGAGCCAGAACGTAGACCTCGCAGAGGTGATGGGGACTACACTTGTGAACAGGCCATTGCAGTATGCACAGCTTGACAAGTGCCTTGAAGGAGGAGTGGGCGAGACCCCCAGGCCCAGAGGAGGGAAGTGGAAGAGCCTCCTGAAGGAAGGAAGAGACCTTTGGGCAAAGCCCTGAAGGAGCAGAAGAGCTGGTCAGGCAGGAGAGGGGCTGATGCTGGCGTGGGGTAGACCAGAGGGCAGGGACTTTGAGATCCCAGGTGACATGACAGTTGATATGGCTGGAGGGAGAGTGCAGCAGGGGATGAGGGACCAGTGAGAATCAGTGAGACATGAGCTGCAGAGATAGCCAGGGCCAGATGGTGCCCTGGGCCCTCTGGGCCAAGTGAAGGGGTAGGGTTTTGTTCTGAGGGTAGTGGAAGAAGCACTGAATGGGGCCCCTAGGCTGGAACCAGTGGCAGGACCCAGATGTATTTTGTAGAAGCTCCCTCTGGCTGTTTTGTGAAGAAAGGATGCAGTGCTGTAGGAGAGAGGATGGTGGCCTGGGCTCCTGGAGGTAGAGAGATGGACATTGTTGGAGCACGTGCTGGATGGAGCATTGACGGTTGTGATGGATTGAATATGGAGAGTGGAGGAAAAGGAGCCACTGAAGATGAAGCCAGCCTGCCAGCCTGGCCAACAGCATAGAGGAGACAGGGACCCAGGAGGAGATGCTGGAGGTGGAGGGACTTGGAAACATGGTTCTGGGCACGTGGGTATGCGGCGCCTGAGGACCACCAGGGGAGAAGCGGGGCCAAGGGCAGTGGAGTGGAGGGCAAGGCACCCAGAGCTGTAGAGAGAAGGGGGAGCCATCACCGCCCAGGTGGAGAGTCCCAGGGGAAGGTGTGAGGTGAGAAGAGCCCAGGGTGGAACCTGGGGAGCGCCAGCATGGGAAGGGGTGCGCAAAGAAGGAGCTCGCAAAGGAGACAGCCATGGGCAGATGGGGGAAGGTGAAAGTCCTTTGGGTTTAGCAGCCTGTGGCCTTGGCCAGGACAGCCAGGCAGCAGAGCTGGACTGCATGGGCCGGGCAGCATGGAGTGATGAGGGGGTGTTCACAGCAAGCGTGACAGCCTTCCAGGTTTGGGCTGTGCCGGAAAGCAGAGGCAGCCGGAACTGGAGAGGGATTGGGGTCTGGGGGGACTTTGGGGTTGGTTGGCTTGTGATGGGAGAGAGCCAAGCCTGTGTCTGTGGTGGTGGAAGGTGCCAGGAGAGGACAGCTGATAGGGTGGGCCCTCTGCGCAGGCAGGAGGGGACCGATCCTGAGCTGGATGTGGGGTCGGCCTCAGGTGGGAGGAGTTCCAGACCACACTGACAGACAGCAGCTGCACACCTGTCCCTGGGCTGGGCCCTTTGGGCACCACAGACTTGGACAAGCCCTGGTCCTGGTCTTCAAGGAGCAGAGAAGCCACAGGCTCCAGGTCGTTTGACCAGGGCTGCCCTCTGAGAAGGTCTGGGCCCTCAGCAGCCATCCTCCTCGAGCTCCCTGTGACATTCAACTCTGCAGACCTCCTCCTCCTCCAAACCCTTCCCTCTTGGCTTCCAAGCCGCAGTGCTCTCCTGGTTCCATACATCTCTGACCTTTCTCTGTTTGGGGGCGGGTTTTGGTGCCATTTTTCCTGCCCACCCTTACATTTGGGTGCCACCCAGGCCTCTGTCCGTGGCTGTTCATGCTCTCTTGTATGGTCATCTTCCTCTTCACAGATCTGCTCGTCGTCTCCTGAGCCCAGCAGACTTCTGTCTTTCTCACGGGCATCTCACACTAAGCAGTTAAAACTTGGGTCCTCCATGGCTTCCCTCCAGTGGTGCCTTGTGAGCTACCCAAGTTGAAAACTTTGATATTTGTTTCTCCCTCATTCTGACCCCTGCCCCATACAGATGGCCACCCGTGTGTCACGGTGTATCACTGTGAGTGTGAGGGTGTTGTGTGTGTGCGTGAAGGTGTGCTTATGGAGGTATGAGTGTGTGTGACTGAGTGTGAAGGTGTTGTGTGTGGGGTGTGAGCATATGTAAGTGTGAGGGTGTGTGATTGTGGGGTGTGAGTGTGTGTAAGGGTGAGGGTGTTGTGTAATTGTGGGTGTGTGTGAGTGTGAGGGTGTTGTGTGATTGTGGGTGTATGTGTATGTGAGGGTGTTGTGTGTGGGTGTGTATGACTGAGTGTGAGGGTGTTGTGTGAGGGGTGTGAGCATATGTAAGTGTGAAGGTGTGTGATTGTGGAGTGTGAGTGTGTGTGAGGGTGTTGTGTGATTGTGGGTGTGAGTGAGTGTGAGGGTGTGGTGATTGCGGGTGTGTGTGTGTGAGGGTGTTGTGTGATTGTGGGTGTGTATGAGGGTGAGGGTGTTGTGTGATTGTGGGTGTATGTGTGAGGGTGTTGTGTGATTGTGGGGTATGAGTGTGTGTGAGGGTGAGGGTGTTGTGTGATTGTGGGGTATGAGTGTGTGTGAGGGTGAGGGTGTTGTGTGATTGTGGGGTATGAGTGTGTGTGAGGGTGAGGGTGTTGTGTGATTGTGGGGTATGAGTGTGTGTGAGGGTGAGGGTGTTGTGTGATTGTGGGGTATGAGTGTGTGTGAGGGTGAGGGTGTTGTGTGATTGTGGGGTATGAGTGTGTGTGAGGGTGAGGGTGTTGTGTGATTGTGGGGTATGAGTGTGTGTGAGGGTGAGGGTGTTGTGTGATTGTGGGGTATGAGTGTGTGTGAGGGTGAGGGTGTTGTGTGATTGTGGGGTATGAGTGTGTGTGAGGGTGAGGGTGTTGTGTGATTGTGGGGTATGAGTGTGCATGTGGGGTGTGGGGGTGATCGTCCTGCTGCTGCCTGCAGGCTCCCTATCTTAGAGTCCCTCTTTCAAGCCCATCCTTGTGGCATCCTCTTGGCTGTGTGGTGATGGCTCCAGCAGATCAGGATTGAGTCCCCACGCTGTCACTTCCTTACCTCCGTTCAGACACCTCCCTGCCCCACTGCGCTCACCCCCGGAGTTTGGGTGCTGAACCCACTGGGCCAGGGTGTGTTGTGGGGTGTGAGTATGGGACACGGGCAGCTCTTGCTGGGACTGGAAAGGCGTGCTCGGCCAGCGGGGGCCACAAGTCCTCCGGAGTGCCACTCCAGCCGATCCACAGCCTCATGAGGCAGAAATCTCTTCCTCCTGGAAGCATGCCTGGGTTTCCTCTCAGCCCCGTCGCCCACCATGGCCTTCCCCATCCCCGTCTGGAGACTTGTACATTTATAACATTAGACCAACAAGACAGTTTGATAATGATCCTATTGAGCCTGTGGGACTCATGGGTTTCCTGAGCATTCTGATTCAGGTCTCGGGGTAACTGTGGCTCTAGCCCTAGCAGGTGGGCTGGGCACCCCACGAGGCTTCTGAAAGCTAGTGGCACTTCCTAATGTAGCCCCAAGTGATGAGGCAAGGTGGCTGGGGATCTGGGTCCTGCAGAGCTTCCTGCCTGAGGTGGGGGTGAGGGAAACGGCACCGGGCTCCTGATTTCCAAACTCCAAGACCAGGGAAATAATGGTGGTCCCTGATACCTCCCCTGACATGAATGCCGGGGGGCTTCCTGGCAGGCTGCTTTACTATTTACTCCCACACGTGGGAGGTGGGCAGCTTTGGGGCAGGGCAGTTCGGATCCTGATTCTGTCCCTTTCTGGCGGCAGGATGTTGGGCAAGTCTCTCACCCCCTTTGAGCTCAGGGTCTTGAGGGCTCTTCGTTGTGAGGTGATTGTGATCTAATTCTGATAAAGAGCTTGGCACAGAGTGAGCACTTGGTAAATGGTAGCTGCTAGAGCTGCTGCTCTTATAATTTCTTTACTCTCTGTTTCTCTGGTGGCCTATGGTGGCTGTTCTTTGTGGCCAAATCCGTTGCTGGGGCTGGCTCTGGGAACCTGAGGCTTCATACCCCCTGCAGGAAGCACCAGCATCTGCTGCCTCTGGAGGAGGAAAGAAGGTGCACCCCCCTGTCCAAGGTCCCTGGTGGATCCCAGGGCGACTCGGTCCAACCACCCCCGTGGCCCTGTCTGGTTCCGCGTCCTCCACTCCCAGAGTCCGCCACGGGCTGGATGAGCTAGGAAGCGCGTGCATCTTCTGAGGTGGGGACCTGCCTCTTCTCCTCCTTTTTTTTTTCTCCTTTACTATGACGCCTGTCGCTCATAGGTACAAATCAAACGAAGAGTATGTATATGTGCGAGGCCGCGGCCGAGGGAAATATGTTTGTGAGGAGTGTGGAATTCGCTGCAAGAAGCCCAGCATGCTGAAGAAACACATCCGCACCCACACTGACGTCCGGCCCTATGTGTGCAAGCACTGTCACTTTGCTTTTAAAACCAAAGGTAAGAGACAGTCAGCTGGGGCACTGCCCCTGCCCAGTGCAGGGAACTCCCCTCTGGGAGCCCCAGCACAGAGCTCAGGGGCCCAGACCTCTTTGCCAGGGGCTGGTGCACCCTTCTTCCTGGGTTCCCACCCCACTTGGCACCCAGTGGCAGAGCAGCCAGCTCCAGACGGGGCAGTGGCACCCCATGGCTGCCCACAGCCATCCTCCTGGATCCCGCACACAGCCCCCACCTCAACCCTCCTGGAGACACTGTTGCCCACAGCTCCTGGTTTTGTATTTTCTCTCATCACCCCTTCCTTCTGCATGTCTCCTTAGCCGTTTATCCACTGATCTGATGGACCCCAGCATCCACACTTGTCACTGCCACTCTTGCGTTTGGAAATCCATTCCACTCCGAGCCACTTAACACACTCGCATTCTCACTTCTCATGCCAGAGTTCACCCCTGCCTCCACCCCGCCTTCCCACTGCCACCGTGTCCCTACTCTGCCCAGTTTCTCTGCAGCTCTACAGCACAGGGCCCTGCTCCCCCAAACTCCTGCCCCCGGCTACACCCCGCATCAGGGTCAGGATGGGCTCTGCAGTCGCCTGTGGTGGCAGGGACGGCCATTGAGGGCTTGCATCCTAGAGGGCTGTGGTGGATGACGATGGTGGCCCGGCCTGCTGCAGTGACCCAGCACCCTGATGTGGGCAAGAGAGCTAGTCCCTGCGATCGTGAGCCAGCTCTTCTGTAGGACAGCTGGGGAGGGCCCTTGAAGCTTGCTCATTGCTTCTTGGTAGCTGAGCAGACTGAACGGCTCGAAGGGAGGCCCAGGGATCTCGGCACCCCCAGAGGCTTCAGCCTCTTTTGCTTTGGAGATTCTTGGGTCAGGGTTTGGACATAAGGGTCCTGCCTTCTCCTTGGAGCCAGTTGGGGGCCACCATGCTGACCCCACAGGAACCACGTGGTTTTTCATGGGACAAAACTTGAGGGCAGACTTTGGCTTTGCCACTGGTGGACCTTCCTTCAGTTGGTAAAGCTGCTCGCAGTGAGAGAGGCTGGGCAGCCGTCTTGGCAGGGGCACAGCGAGGTCCTCTGGCCTTCCTCACTTCCTCCGTCCCCCCACTGCCTGGCCTCTCCCATTCTCTCTGTACCAGGTCAGGGGGCAATTTATCACATCCCCTAGCTCAGCAGCCTCCTCTTCTACTGTGTTCCTGCTTCTGGCCTCCTGACCCTTAACCAACCCCCGCCCTCCTCTGTCCTCTCACCATCATCCTCCAGTCGAGCTCAAATTTTCCTACTAAGATTTTGGTTTGGACGGAGGTGCCCACCCTCCCACTTGCTTCCCTTGATCCTCTTCTCTCTTAGTGTCTCATAAACAATGTCCCAAAGGGTGCCCAGAGAGGACAGATAGGCCCGGAGCCCCCACTCTCCCCTTTGATAGGAGCCCTGCCATATCCAGGGAAGCTCAGCCCAGAACACATCGGCCCTGGACATGGAGTCCGTCCCCTGCACGTCCCCTCCAATCCCACTTCCTCTGGCCTTAGGCAGCCAGTTGGCATTTTATGGAAGAAGGAGATGGGAATGATTGACAGACAATTTAAGTAACAGTCTTTGACTCCAAGAGTCACAAACTTCTTGTCCAAGCCCCCTTGAGCTGAAGACAGTGAGTCCCAGAAAACAGAAGTGCTCTTCCTGAGAGAGCTCATGGGCATCACCCCATCGTCTTCCTCTGTGTGCTTGAGCAGTCCTCTCCCCTCTCTGGATGGCTAAAGCTGCAATCAGATGGCCTCCACGGTGGGTGACACCTGCTGCCCCTATGCCCAGTGTTTGTGCAGGGCACCTCACTGTTCCATCTTCAGCGTGGAGAGCCTCGACAGACTCCCAGCCCAGGGCCATCAGAGCACACCTGTGCCCAGGACACAGCCCTGGGATGCCCACTCCCTCGGGGAGCCATCACTCTGCCATATGGGACCGGAAAAATCCATCCCGCTGAGTTCTCAGCCCAGGCAGTCTCCCCAAGGGGCCGCCACTCGATTCCCTGTGCCTTGCCCATTTTGCCAAGTCTGAAAGAGGTCTGAGTCCCCAGCAGGAAACTCCACTTTCCAGGAGGTGCCTTTGTTGGAAACCAAGCCATGCCTGTCTGCAGTCCCTTCCTGAGTCTCTCTGAGCCAGTACAGAGCCCTTGGATGGTCCAGAGTGTGTAGTCTGAGCAGAGGGGCAATAGACCCTCCAAACTTGCAGGGTGTGGAGTGTCCCCTGGGGGAAGCCACCCCCTGCTGCCCTGAAGGCCAGGCCTGTAAGGCTTCACTCTCAACTCATGATCAGGGAGTATGCTGAGCTCTTCCTCAGATGCTCACAGGGGCTTCCCAAGACAAAAACCTTCCAGAGCCAAAGCAGGGAGCAGATCTGAAACGGTGGAATCTCAAACTCTGTGACTAGCAGAGCAGGGGCCGGTGGGGGTGGTGGCCGACGGAAGCAGAGAAATCTCTCCCTCTGCTCTCTCTGCACCATGGGGAGTGAGTGCAGGGGCAGACACTGATGCCTGGTCTCTCCCCTGGCCTCTCCCTGGGAGCCTGTGTCTTCCTGGAGTGCTGGACCCTGGCAGCCATCAGCTCGGGTAGCACAGGCCTCCACTCATGGGCTCTCTGCCTCCCCATCAGGCGGCCCCCACCTCCTCCCTCCCCTCCCACCCTTGGGTTCTGGCCCAAGCCAGGCTGCAAGGGGGCTGAGCTGCGCCCGTGCCCGGGAGCCCTTCCTGTCTGTCTCTGTCTGCCTGTCTGTGTCTCGTCTCTGTGTCAGACGTCCTGGCACCAGCTCAGGCCTCTGGGAGCAAGCTGAGGAGTGTGTCTGTGGGTGAGCTGGGTGAGGCCTGCGGACGCCCCGTGGAGGTCGAGGTCCCGTTTCCTTTTCTCAGATGGTACCCAGAGGCCAGCAGGAGGGCTGTGCCTGTACAGGCCCTTGCGCCGATCACCTCAGGGGACAGAGATGGCAGCTGTGGATGGGCCTCACGCCCGTCAGGCCGGCAGGGTGGGGGTGGGGCAGTTGGTCAAAGTGAACGAGCAAGGCAGAGAGAGTCACCGGCTGATGCTGCTGGCAGGGTCTGCCTCTCTTCCAGACGCCCATCACTTGCCATCGTTCGCTCTCCTCCTTTGTTCCAGGGCTGAGGGCTTCTGGTGGGAGGCTGGGATGACTGTGAGAAGCTGTGGACTCTGCTGGGCAGGCCGAGGCTCTGCCCCTTGGCAGGAAGTGGCATCCAGGCTGCACCTGCGGCTATTTGGTACACCTCCCCAATTCACAGAGGAGGAGACTGGCCCAGAGAGGGCAAGTCATGAGGGAGCCAACCAGTGCTCAGTGCTGCTCATCCAGCATCCACTCCTGCAGCCCTCAGACTCCCTAACTCCTCCCTGCACCCCCCAGGGCAGAGGCAGAGGACAGTCAGTCCTAGTGGGCTCCCTGGTACCTTCTTCTGAGAGCCCCTGCAAGGTAAAAACCATTGCACCAGAGCATCACCTTAGCATCTCTCTCCTCCACGCTCCAGCACAGTGCGTGGCACAGTCCCTGGGGGTTTCACAAAGAGTGATTGTTGTGGGGGGTGGGGGCTGCTGTCTGCCGGGCACACTCTGCTGCCACTCTGCCTGTGTTATCTCATCCGATCCTCCCAGCATCCCCACGAGGTAGGTATTACTTTACAATTGCAGAAACTGGGGCTCAGAAGGTTCAGAAACTTGCCCGAGAGCACACAGCTAGCAAGTGGCAGAGCCTGAACTCAACCCAAAGCCCCGGCTCCTGAACCATCCTGATCCATTCTGCCATTGCACGGAGCAAGCAAGGCCTCCAGAGTCCTGAGACCTGGGTCTAGACAGTGCTCTGCACTAACTAGCACTGTGACTTTGGGCCACTTGGTTCACCGTGTTAGTTAACAGGAGCCTGGCCGGCACCCAAGACGGCCAGTGATCTTGTTTAATGGTGTCATCAGCTCCTCAGCGCAGAGTTAGATTAGAAGGAGGAAAAAACCTCAGCCTGGTGGGGGTTGAAATACCTGGGCCGCAAGGTTCCTTCCAATGCTTTGCTTCTGTGGCGAGAGGGCATTTCCCACACATGGCTTTTGTATACCCATTGTATGCACAACATCGAACTCGGCTGAATAGAGACCCAGACCTTTCAAGCAGAACATGTGTAATAACCAGATGATGTAACAACCAGAATGATCAGTGTTGATAGTCCTCTGTGGCCTGTGGTAGTCAGGGGAGGGTGGGCCTGGTTCCAGAACCTCAGGACGGTTGGCACTCTGATTCATGGAAGACCCCGGCTGCTTTCCCCACCTCCTGACAGTTCTGCTCAGGCTTTGTCTGCTCATGACAGTGAGGGCAGAAGTCCACAAGGTTGGAAAGGGACAAGAGGACCCTGGGAGTTATGGTTCTGCTCCCCCAGTGGCCATGAGTAGAACATCCAGGTTTCTGTCCAATTATAGAAGGAAAACCCCAGTTGGGAAGGATCAAGTCAGGGATCAGTGCCAAGGGGAGGTGAGGAGAGGAAGCAGTTCTGCCCTCATCCCTGCTGCCCTTGACTTGCAGACTTCAGGGAATCCTGGCTCAAGGTTCCCAGATAACCTCTCAGCAAAACCTCAAGTTTCCTTAAAATTCTCAGAATGATTCAGAAGCACCCTTTGGTTCATCCATGGGCTCTCTCTCCCTGTTCACCCATTCATCCATCTATCCTCCAACTGATTCATTTTTCCCACCCTCTCATCTAATAGTCCTCCTATTAATTTATCTTCCATTTATGAGCTCATCCCATCTGTTTCTCCCATTCTCGCATTTGTCCTCCCCTCCATTCATCCTTCCATCCAGCTTCCCATTCTTTTATCTTCCTGTGTGTCTGACCTTCCATACACTGACATGTGCATGCTTCCAGCCAGCCATCCCATCAGCCATTCCCCCATTCATCCACGTCTCCGTCCTCCATGTTTATTGACCTGTCCATCTTTCCATTTATTTTTCATCTATTCATCTGTCCCCCATGTGTCTATTGATCTGCTTATATACTCATCCAGTGTCCCATCCACCTATCTGTCCTCTTCCCGTTCTCCCTTCTCTCTACATTTTCTCTATCCACTTATCCATCCATCCGTCCACCGATCTTTCTATGTGTCTATTCCAGGGGACTTACCTCTTTCCATCCTTCTCTCCTCCATCCATCCATTCATAGATTTATCAATGCATAAGATTAATGAGACAGAGAACTCAGGGAAATTATGATTTAGTAGGTGGATGACCATATGGAAACACAGCAATCCCTAGAGCAACAGTGAGCACATCACAGTTTGGGAGTGACCCCAGGGCCCAGAGGAGCATCCTGAGGCATCTGGCCTGCATTCTCCTGGGGCAGGCTGCGAGCGCTGTCCTCTCCTCCCCAGAACACTCCTGTTTACAGGGCTTTGCAGCCTGTGAAATGCTGTCACACGTGGGGGAGATTTGAAGTGGTTGGTACTGTCCTCCTGGATCCACAAAGCTGCTGCCCCTGCTCATCAGCCTGTGGGGCTGGACCTACAACTTGGGGCAGAGTCAGTCTCCCCTCCGAAGGCCTTGTAGGCACAGAGCAGGGCAGAGCCTTGCTCGGGCCTTCCTTGAACCACTCTGGTCCTGTGTCTATACTGCACATTGGCCTGGGGAATCTGGGGCCCAAGATGGGGACTTCTCTAAAGAAGCCAGGCTTGTGGCTCCCAGGTCCCTGGCCAGTTGACTTCCCTACTCTTACTCCTGTCCTCTCTCCATTCCCAATATTAACTTTGCCCTGTTTCCTCTTCCCAGACCCTAAGATTCTGCCCTGCGTGCTGCCTAGAAGTGTCCTCAGCTGGAAGGGCATGCTCAGTACCTATCCCCCCCACCCCACCCCCGTGTAGGTTAAGCCCCCCATGTCATCCCAGCACTTGAGATGACTAATAATCCTGTCTGATGAGTGTCACCAGCCCCTGGGCCCAGACTGAAATCAGAAGCAGGAAAAACCTATTGCACTTGAGTAATTTCTTTTTTGTTTTCTTTTTTAACCAGCATCTCACTTCCTCATTATACCCTTTGTCCCTCACAGCCCCACACCTACCCCACCCCAGCTCCTGTGTACCACCTTGAACAGCAGCTGTGGCTGCACATCTTGGCCTGAGCACGGGAACAGAGGGATGCCCCAGTCCCTGCTCAGCCCCTGCAGCTGTCAGGGCCTCGACTGGTCTGAGAAACCATGGCCTGCCAGCCTTCACAAGCCCCAGGCCCACCCTAGCCCCCTGCCCTACAGCCAAGCCTGAGTCTGTTCTGCTTTCTTTCCAGGGAATCTGACTAAGCACATGAAGTCGAAGGCCCACAGCAAAAAGTGCCAAGAGACCGGGGTGCTGGAGGAGCTGGAAGCCGAAGAAGGTAACAAATTGCCACCCTCCTTCCTCCTTCTCCCCTCCTCCCCATTTCCTTGTCCTCCACCTTTCGCCCTTTGTCCTCCCTCTCCTTTCTGTCCGCCTCTCCCCTGATCCCCCTTCTCCTTTCTTTCCCTCCCTTGCCCTCCCCTCCAGTTTTCCCACCAACCGGGAGACAAAGGTTAAATTCACAGGATGCCCGACCCCACTCCCCACAGTGCTGATAGCACCTGCTGTGCAGCTGCAGCATTGTGCACCGTGGTTTCCCATGCAGGTGGAGTGCCTGGCACCCCACGGTGCTCGATGTGTGTTTACTGAATAAATGAACATAGTAACTCTAGCCAACATTGACTGAGCAGCCACTACGTGTCAGGCATGTTCTAAATGCATGCCCTGAATTATCTCAGCAAAGCGTCACAATGACTCTGTGGGGCACATACTCTGAGAAGCTCCACACGCACATGATGCCTGCGCACTCTGCCATGGACCTGACACATGGGCCTTTCAGAGCTGGGAGGGTTTCAAGAAAGCCAAATCCAGCCCTGACAGCCCCCCAGCCCCATCCCACCACCATGCCCAACCATGGTCCTCCATCACCAAGAGGTGTGTGAGAGCTCATCTCTGAGAAGACAAAGGGAGGGGTACAATGAGCCCAAGGCAGTGGATCCGGCTGGCACTGTCCAGCCACAGCATCCAAAGGAGGCCAGAGGAGCTCTGGCAGAGGGGCTGGGCAGGCCCCCAGCAGTGGGAGGCTGGAGACATTCCTCCAGCACTGGCGAACCTTCAACCACAGATTCCCTGAAATCAGTGGCAGGAGTTAGTGAGACAAAGAGGTGTGCACATGCACGTGTGTGTATCTTGTTCCGTTTTTGTTTTTCTGATTTGGGGATGTATTTGCAGTCTTACAAAACAGTTAAGTCATATTTCCTTTTAGGTGAAATAAATCACCTTTATAGAACTTGGGGCTGTTCCCCCAAAAACTAAAATTTGGGGTTACAATGCTCGTCAAGAACGCCCATCAGGTCATTTACAGATGTTGTCTCATAGAGTCCTCATAACAGCTGGTAGAAGCTTGTGTTGCCCCATTTTAAGTCGAGGAAAGTAAAACCAGACAGGTCAAGGCAGTTGTCCAAAGTCACACAAAGAACACCGGCTCCACACACGCCATTGCCGGAGCCAAACCCACAGCCCTCCCCAGGTGGTCCCTGCCCTCCTCCCAGCCTCATTTTCCCAATGGGGCAAACAAGGAAGATCGTACCCACTTTTTATGAGGATGAAATCCGTGCATTCATTCCAGGAGTAGTTAATGAGCACCAGCTCCGTTCTGGGTTCTGTTCCAGCTGCTGGAGATTCCGCAGTGAGTAAAACACAGCTCCTGTCCTCAGGAAGCCTACATTCCAGAGGGGGGTCCGGGCAATGAGCAAATGTGGAATGGAGCAGGGCGAGGAGGAGGAAGCAAAAAGTAAAAGGCCGAGGAGCCAAGAGAGGGGTTGGGACGCGTGCGGAGGCCGTTCTGTCGGACAAGGTGGCGTGAGCAGGGACCCTGGATGCAGCCGAAGGTCCGGAAGTCAGACAGGGTCTGGGAAGGGCCCTCCCGCAGAGGGAGCAGCAGGTGTGGAGTCCCTGAGGGCCACAGGGTTGGCCCGCGTGGCTGCAGAGGGTCCAAGAGGGCCGGGCCGTGAAGGTCAGGGGGCGGACTGGGCTGCCCCGGGTGTGCGGGGACGTCCACCGACGCGGGACTCTGGCTGTGTGCGGGAGCGGCCGGCAGGGGGCGCAGGGGAGGCGGTGAGCCAGGCCAGGCGCAGGTTGGCGCGGACCGGGTGGGCTCCGTCGGAGCCGGTAGGATTCGGGGGTACATTTTGGAGGTAGAGCCCGTCGGTTTTGCTGACACATCGTGTGGGGAGAGGGGAGGCAGGAGGGGAAAAGGAGCCAAAGACAATTCCGAGCTTTATGGCCTAGGAGAATATAAGGCTGGAGTTGCCACCTCCCACGATGAGGCACGTTCAAGGAGCAGCACCAGAGTTCGTGTCCGCTGGACACGAAGCGGCGACACGCGGGGACCGGTGGTGATGCGCATCCGCCCCGCTGGCGATGAGGCTGGGCGCCAGCGCCCCCGTGTGGCGTATGCCGGCGGTGGCTGCTGTGCGCTTCACTCCGTCTCCTTACGCGGTCGCGGACCCCCGAGCGGCGGGCGGGTGGGGCTTGTTGAGCGTCGGTCTGGAACCAAGCAGTGACGCGGCAGCTCCACGAGGGGCGTTGGGAATGGGCCGAGCAGGCAGGGGCGTCCCTTAGCGCCCTGCAGGAACCCAGAGGCGGAGGGCCTGGCGTGCGCTGGGTAGGTGCCAAGGACAGGCCACAGCCCACCCTGCTGGCCATCAGGAGGTGCTGGTCCTGATTCTGCCTCACCAGTAGCACTACCCCTCCGACCTCCATCTGCAGAAAGCTCACAGTGCTGGCCACAGCTACCTGCCTGCTGTGATGGGGGGCGGGGGTAGCGCGAGATGGTCATAGCTGCGGTTCATGGAGTGCTTACTATGTGCCAGACCCTCACAAGCCTCACAGCAGCTCGTGAGGTGGCTTTATTACTCTTACCCCCACTTTACAGATGAGGAGACCGAACAGAGAAAGTAACTGATCCAACATCACACAGCAAAGAGGTGGTGCTGCTAAGATTCAAACCCAGACCGTTTCCTGCTCCTCCACACATAAAATCATTTTCCACCTGTCAACATAATAATACAAGGGTTGTAAACTTTAGTTCTGACTCAGCCACCAGCCGGTTGGATGATCTTGGACAAGCCTTTGTCCCCTCTGTGCCTGGATTTCACCATAGGTATATGAGGGGCGGGGCTAGGTGAACTCCAGGTAGGCCCCTGCCACAGTCCTAGGCAAGGGCAGTGAATGACCACCCCCATCCCTAGCCCCATCGCTACTCCCATCCCACCCCCCCATGCCCCTCCAGTCTTTCGTCATTGTGCTGACAGCTACCAGCAGACCCGGCCCTCAGCCTCCCTTTGCCTGCCACCCATCCCAGGTCCACCCCGTAGTTTTTGACCTACATCCTATTGGATGCCCACTTTTGTCCATTTTGAGTATCCTACTGCTGCGTGTTGAGTTACTTGGGAGCCCTAATACAGAACTTGCTGGCCACAGGGCAGCTGGACATGGTGGAGACCCAAGCCTGGTTGCACCAGCAACCTGGGTCAGCTTCTGTATCCAGCTCTCCTGGCCAGTAGTGGGTGCAGTACTGGCATGTGTGAGTGATGAAGCTGGCTGGCTCAGCCCACCTGTCACCAGCCTCACTCTGCCGGCCAAAAACATTGGTCATGACAGTCTAGTGATGGGCCAGCAGGACCCAAACCCTCCAGGGCCCAACAGGTGGGCCCAACATTAGTGGAGCTCTCCCCAGCATCCAGATTGCTCCCCAATTCAGAAATGCTCAAACTAGACTCCTGACATGTTAGAGGTGACCTGGAGGGGGGGGCCGCCACACAAGAAACCAGACCAGAAGGCTGGTATTCCAAAGCCCCATTTCCCCCAGCTGGGAGCAAGATGGGCTTCAAAGGGGCAGTGGCTCCTCTGGACAAGAGCATGGCTGGGAGGGGGCCCTGTTCTGCAGGCTCAGGCCAGCTTAGCCAAGCCACCCACAGAGGCCAGAGTCTGCCACTTGCCGGCAGCAGTTGAGGTCGCTTTTATTACTATCACTTCCATTTTACAGATGAGGAAACTGAACACAGAGAGACACATCTGGTCAGGTGATAGATGTGTGTTTAGATTGACCATGGTTCTGTGCTGCTAGACCAGCCGGCAGGCCTGCTGTGTCCTAGAATAATAGATTTCATCTTTACTATAGTAACAGTGACTATAATTATTTGAGCCCTCGCTATGTGCCAGGCCTGTACTTACTTGTCTTAGCAAAACCTGTGAGGTGAGACTATTGCATTCATTTGACAAAAGGGGACACTGAGGCACAGCAACATAACTCGTTCATGGTGAAGCCTGCACTGAGATCCTAATGAAAAAAACAAAACCTGTCTCACTTGCTATGGTTCAATCCCAACCCTACTACTACGGTCCTTGGGCAAGTGACTTCATCTCTGTTACCTCAGTTTCCTTGTCTGTAGCACGAAGATAAAAATAGTACTGACTTCACAGGATGCTTTGAGGATTACATGAATTAATATACCTAAAGCCCTTCAAACTGAACCTTGCACATTGTAGACACAAGGTAATAATTGTTCACTGTTGTTATTTACAAAGTGTTCTCCTGTCTGTAATGTCCCATTGTGACATTGCCTGGCTATTATGTCCAGTTGGCAGATGAAGAAATTGGGGATTAGGGAGGAGTAGCCGTGGGGCCAGCGCAGCCCCAGGGCCCGGCTGTGACCTTGAGTTTCCTGTGTTCACCCGTCAGGAACCAGTGACGACCTGTTCCAGGACTCAGAAGGGCGAGAGGGCTCGGAGGCTGTGGAGGAGCACCAGTTTTCAGACCTGGAGGACTCGGACTCAGACTCGGACCTGGACGAGGATGAGGAGGAGGATGAGGAGGAGAGTCAGGACGAGCTGTCCAGACCATCCTCAGAGGCGCCCCCAACCTGCCCACCAGCCACGCTGCAGGCAGACTCCTCACCTGCTCCGGGCCCTCAGCCCCCAGATGCCACCTCCAGCAGCGAGGCCACACGAGGAAGCTCCATCTCCGAAGCTGAGCTCTTGACAGCCAGCAGTTGCTCCACGTCTAGCCAGAGCATCCTGGGCCTCCCCCGGCTGGGACTGGCCCCTTCAGACCCTGTGGAGAAGGACATGAGCTCAGCCCTGAGCTCCGAGGCCGTGTCCCCAAGAAGGCCGTGGTCCCCAAGCAAAGAAGCAGGCAGCCGCCCGCCACTCGCCCGCAAACACTCACTAACCAAAAACGACTCGTCTCCCCAGCGATGTTCACCGGCCCAAGAACCACAGGCCTCAGCCCCGAGCCCGCCTGGCCCCCACATGGGCCCTCTGCCTTGTGGGTCTCCAAGACTTGAGCTGTCACCTCTCACCCCCCGCCCCCTGGGAAGAGAACTGCCTCCTCGAGCACATCTGCCCCCTGCATTCAAGGGCACCACAGACCCAGGCCCCACCAGACACTCGCCCACCAGGAGACGATCCCCAAGTCAGGCCGAGTCACCGCCACGGTCAGTGCTGCCAGGGAAGTGGGCCTTGGCTGGGCCAGGCAGCCCCTCCCCGGGCGAGCATGGCCCAGGCTTGGGGCTGGCCCCGCGGGTTCTCTTCCCGCCCGCGCCTCTACCTCACAAGCTTCTCAGCAGAAGCCCCGAGACCTGCGCCTCCATGTGGGTGAGTTCCTGCCCCCGTGGGGGCGGGGCCACTTCTCCCCTATGGGGGGAGGGGGTTCCAAGTTCACACCTTCTGAGGTTTCACACCTGGAGCTAAAGGGCTCCGCCAGTTCAGTAGTTGCTGATGATGTAGCGAACATTTACCATGCTGAGCACCTTAAACACACTGGTTGGTTGAACTTTATCTTAGCCTCAGAAGCAACAGAGCAGGACTCTGGAGTTCATGGGTTCTGGGCTCTACCACTTGCCGATGGTGTGGCCTTGAACGTGGGTGTAAATACTTGTCCTATTCCCTGCCCGCCCCATCCCTACCCATTCTTTGAGCAGATGGCAGAGTGTAACCAAAATCACCACCATCTCCACCATCCCTGCCACCACACCCTCAGAGACAGCACCCCCATCTCCATCCCTGTCAAACCACCACCACCGTCCCTGGTGCTGGTGCCATTTCTGCCATCAGTGCACCCCAACACGCCATTGATACCGCCCCACCAGCTTGATCAGTGTTGTCACTTCATTAGCACATCACCGCCCCCCCCACCACGACCACCATGACTCCCACCGTCCACAACACCATCATTGTCAACTGACCTTTACCTTCCAATACCTTTTCTGTCCCCGTGTTGTCACGACCCAATACCGTCACTCCTGGAGGAGCACTGATCTAGGAATCTCTCCTTGATTTTTAATTTTGTGGTCACATTAAAGTTCCTGGTGGTGGGAGAAGGTCAAGAGCCTTGGGTGGGGAATCACGTCCAAGGTGAGGTTGGGTCAAGACCATTTTAGGAACAGGAGAGACAGCAGAACCAAGATGGAGGGCCAGGTTCATGTGTGACGACAGGACCCCACCTTGCTCAGGCACCCCTCTCCTCCAAAGACTGATGTGCTGGCCAGAAGCAGGGAGGCCACGGGTCACCATAGGGCTGGAGGTGGCCCATTCCAGAGAGGGCAGCCAGCACCGGGGGGCGCCGTGGGCAGGGAGTCAGGAACTCAGCCAGGACTTGCTCTGTGATCTAGACCTCACCTGTCCGTGGCCTGGCCTCGGTTCTGCATATGCCCGGCATGTAACCCTCACCTTACCCTCTCTTGTTTTCTGACCCCAGCAGAAGGCCGAGTCCCGAAGTCCCTCCTGCTCGCCTGGCTCTGCTCATCCTCTCTCCTCCCGACCTTTCTCCGCCCCTCATGACTTCCATGGCCACACCCCGGCCCGGACAGAGGAGAACATCTTCAGCCACCTGCCTCTGCACTCCCAGCACCTGACCCGCACCCCGTGTCCCTTGATTCCCATCGGTGGGATCCAGATGGTGCAGGCCCGGCCAGGGGCCCATCCCACTTTGCTGCCAGGGCCCACCTCAGCTTGGGTCAGTGGCTTCTCAGGGGGTGGCAGCGACCTGACAGGGGCCCGGGAGGCCCAGGAGAGAGGCCGCTGGAGTCCCACTGAGAGCTCATCAGCCTCCGTGTCACCCGTGGCTAAGGTCTCCAAGTTCACACTCTCCTCGGAGCTGGAGGGCAGGGACTACCCCAAGGAGAGGGAGAGGACGGGCGGAGGCCTGGGCAGACCTCCGGAATGGGAGCCCTGTGGGGCCGAGGTGCCTGCAGAGTCTGCGCCCATGCACAGCCCCTGCACCCCATCCGAGGCCTTGCCCCGGCCGCCCCAGGGCCACCAGCCAGCGCAGTCCTGGAGCTCCCACTTGGAGTCACCACACATGCTGGCCAACCCCGAAGCCTCTGCCACCCCGCCACTGGACCGCAGCAGCTCTGTGGGCTGCCTGGCAGAGGCCTCCACTCGCTTCCCAGTCCGGAGGAGGAACCTCTCTGGGGAACCCAGGACCAGGCAGGGCTCCCCTGAGCCCTCGGGAAGTGGGGAGCCCAGGGCGCCTCCACACCAGCCCAAGGACAGGGGCCCGCCGAGCACTTAGCCTCTCTCCGACCGCTTCAGCATCTGGCTTCCAGTGTTCGGCAACAGACGTTTCCAGCCAACTTCCTCGAATCATCTTGCCCTCATGGGCTCCCTCTCCATCTGTCCATCTGTCCAAGCAGCTTCTGCTCAGTGCCATCTGTTCTATCTCCCCATGTATGCAGTTACCTGTGCCTTTTTCTATACCCTTCGTTGCTTGAAAAGGAACAAACAAATCACACACATACATAAAAAAAAAAAAAAAAAACCCATGAGGAGTTTGAGGCTGTGAATAGTTTGTGCTTTTTGGAGAAAGGCTGTAGGGGGAGGCTCCCTACCCTCTGCCTCTGCAATTGGCAGCCCCACACCCACCCCCCCCACGGCTGGCAAGGGGCAACCACTTGCTGAGGGAAAGGGGAGGCACTGAGAGAGAAAAAAAAAGGAGAAACTTTAAAAAATATATAATTAAACATAAAAGCAAGCACTCCTATGTACAGATGTTTATGGTTCCTATTTATTGCCGCTTTACCCCACACTGCTAGTGGCCGCCACTCTCTGCCAGCAGAAGAATCAGTGGCCTGAGGCAGAGGGACACAAACACAGGCAGGGAGGTCCCATCCAGCCTCCACAGGCAGGTCCAGAAAACTCTTTTACTTTTTTTTTTTTTTTTTTTGTGAGAAAAGAAAATGTTACTTTTCTTCGGATTTCAACACAAAATAATAGGAGCAGGTAGAAGGTAGGAGCTGCTTGGTTC